>NC_086444.1:416627328-416857376 GCF_028390025.1 Pseudophryne corroboree | reverse complement strand
CATAATGTGTCACAGGCATTACGTTGTGTGGCATAATGTGTCGGGGGCATTACAGTGTGTGCATATTGTGTCATGTGCATTATTGTGTGCGGCATAATGTCTAAGGGCCATTGCAGTATGTGGCATAATGTATACTGGGCATTACTATAAGGAGGAAAAATGACAAATAATGTAAGGGGCATGAATCAGGATTATTTTTCTTTCCTGTGGTGGCCAACGTGTGGGCGTGCAGGTTGCAAAACTGGGGTATAAGGTAGTCTTTTCCTGCAATGCCACGCCCCTTTATGCGAAACCACGCCCATTCCAACGAAACCACGCCCCTTTCAAGGCGCGCGCATATTTATCCCTTTCTTGCTCCCAATTATGGAGCATGAAGGGGGTGGGGGGGGGGGGGGGGGGGGGGGCGCCGAAGAATTTTTTGGCTTGGGGGAGAAAAATTTCTAGTTACGCCACTGCTGACAGTAGTAGAGAGCTTATGTAAAATACAGGTGGCGACATAGAGATAAACTGGAGTGGGTATTGCTGAGTGCAGTCCGAGACGGTATAGAATAATATCCAGGAACTGGAGCCTGGGAGTGGAGCTGGATTCAGGTGCAGGCTGGTAGCAGTAATCAGGAATGTAATGCTGCTAGTAGTGGTTATGGACAGGCACTGAATTGGAAGCAGCAACTGAATTGCAGACATAAAGGCAGCAGAAACCCGCTCATCACTAAGCAGAATATTGCAGCTAACCAGATCATGAGCAGCAAGGAACTTCGGGGGTAATTCCAAGTTGATCGCAGCAGGAAATTTTTTAGCAGTTGGGCAAAACCATGTGCACTGCAGGGGGGGCAGATATAACATTTGCAGAGAGAGTTAGATTTGGGTGGGTTATTTTGTTTCTGTGCAAGGTAAATACTGGCTCCTTTATTTTTTTTTTACACTGCTTGAAGATTGAACACACCACACCCAAATCTATCTCTATCTGCACATGTTATATCTGCCTCCCCTGCAGTGCACATGGTTTTGCCCAATTGCTAAAAAAAATCCTGCTGCGATCAACTTGGAATTACCCCCTTGGTCAGACAGCATGGAGCCAGATAGCAGGACAGGTCCCGCAGTTTCATGAAACAAACGCTATAACCGACATTGCGGCTAAACTCTGCCTGCCTTTTGCAAAGAGCCAATCGGTTCCCAAAGAATAAACTCCTATAACTTTATAATGCTGCAGCTGTGAGAGGCAAAAGGGAGACAGGATTGCATCTCGCCGCTTAGTAACAGCCAGGACCATGATGCTGTGCAGCACCCAGTTACCTGGAAGCTGTTTGATGGTGCCAGTGGTAGTAACAAGGAAGCGTCCTGGCTGCTTAGAAAGCGGCCACCCCGGTTGCTACCAGATAGCCGGGGAGGAAGCTGTCAGTAAAAAGACAAAACAAACATTACACACCTTGAAAAAGACTTCTTTGTCGAAATGCTTTGGAGTGAGGGCCAGGACCATTAGGGATTGACTGGGAAGGTATTTACAAAGGTGAGAAAAATCTGCACTTTAACATCTTGCACTCATCTGTACATACCCCCCATTGTTTAACCTTGGGTCCTTTGGCAGCTTTTTTATGTTGTTTTTACATGTTCCAGTAATAAATTCTTTTATTGTGTGATAATATTTCACCTCCTCATTTTTGGGTACTCGGTTTTTGTTTTTTTCCACACGCAAATTGTGAGAGGAGTGGAGTTCAGGACCGAGAATCATTAGGACCACTTCAAAGATACCTTTATGTACAAATCTCCGCATCATTTAGTGTGAGTTGGGTACGCCCATTATTTTTATCATCTGTTCTACCTGTGTGAAAGTGGCTCTACATGACATTATCAGGACTAAGATTTATGAACCACCGGTAGAAGTAAAGATACCTTTATGTGTTTTCACCCTTTTTGCACGGATGTGAGTATGGTACGCACCCCTTCATTAAAGGAATAAGGATAGAGGGGTTACCCTTTTTTTTAAAAGGTCACTCATTACCACGTACTTACTACACTATCAGCCGTTTTCCTGTCTCCTTTTCCCCATTCTCGAGAATAAGAACCAATCGAGTGTTTCATTTGGAGAAACGAAGGAAAAGAATATTAAAGATACCTTTACACGAGAGGCACATCACGTTTTAACGTGAGTACGGTACGCATCAAGCCATCCCTACCCCGATTTGTAGAGAGGAGTAGAATTTTGGATTGGGACCACTCTAAAGATACCTTTATGTACAGGTCCACGCACTATTAATTGTGAGTTGTGTACGCCCACTGTTCTCATCATTGGTTTACTCCTAGTATCACTCCCTGAATCACCTTTAGAAGCATAAGATACTTTTATGTGTATCCGCTTTTTTGTGCATTAACGTACAGTACGCACCCCCTCACCAAAAGAATAAGGACATAGGAGTTACACACCCTAGAAACGGCACTCTATTATTACGAACTTACTACACTATCAGTTGTTTTTCCGGTTTTCCCTTTTCATCCTCGAGGATAAGAACTTATTGAGTGCCTCATTTGCAGAAATAGGAGAAAAGACGGGAATGAAGTTCTAAAGATACCTTTATATGAGGGCCATACCACGTATTAACGTGAATACGGTACGCAAGTCATCTTGCACATTCCTATGAAAAAGAACTAAGAAAAATAACAGAGTTTTTACCAAAGACTGTTTATTACAAACTTACTCCTATTGTACCTTTATATTGTTCTTTCATTGGATGAGCGCAGATGTGATTTCTCATTTGTTGTGTATTTTATGCCCCAGGGTGGTTGAGTGACCACCTGTAGACATCTCCACTTCCGCTCTCTGAGGCACAGCAGTCCTCTATTACCGATATTTCAGATTCAGTTTTTCACTCAGTTAGTAGGACCACTGCTGCCTCATCTTCTCGTCATGTTTTCCCATAGAAATGTGAGGAAGGATAAATTTGACAACATATTTAGTGACAAACACGATTCCGTGGAATTAGCCGATGAAGATTTGGAAAATGTTATGTCCAAATTGGAAAGGGCCCTGATAAAGGAAGGAAAGATCTGGTGGGAGGTAGTAGCCCTGGAGAGATATCTGGCTGAGGAAATTATACCCAGGGGACTTAGAATCGATAAACTACTGACCTTCACTAATAAATCATCAGCTTTTGAAGAAGAGTGGATTCGTATTATCGATTCATGCTCCATGTCTCTGATGAGACTCATAGTCAGAGAAAGGAGTAAAGATTTGAAAGAACTAGAAACTGATAATGTCGATATTATCTTAAACCATAAAGCTATACCTTTAAACACACCTTTACCATTGAGCTGCTGCGGTCGCTAGCTCACGCTACGTACTTCGTACGCTATTTGCGCACAGAGTCCCGTACCGTGTACGCACTCGGCGTACACACGCCGCGCTGAGTGTACAGAGAACACACAGCGGGCGCACACACAGATTGATAACCTTTAAACCTTGTTAATGATACAATGTAATGATATGCTTACACTTTAAACCTTAGCAGCAAAGTACTGCAACGATGTAATACCTTTAAACCTTAAGTAGCGCTGGCGGTATAAAGTACCCGCAGTGCGTACACCTTATCAATACCAATACACCTTATACAGATTAATACACCATAAAGCCCATGCAGGAAAGTGAAAACACAACACTGATTTGTAGTTGCAACCACAGGGTTCTAAGGCCTCAGTGGATTAATTCCAAAAAGGTAAAACAATACAAATCATACACTACAGGCTAACAAGTAAATCTAAACAGAATAATGGCTACAGAGACTGTACATACGTGAGAATATTCGCAAGCGCAACCCGAGCCGGTCCTCCGCTGGTCATACAGATAGCGTTCAGAGTGTTGTGTGTCCAAGCCTGCTGCAAGCTCTCTTTATTCACTTCATCCAAAACAATACAATGGTCACTGTAATCCCTTTGTCTATTGGACACATAGATGTACCTTTTCATTACGGGAGAGGTCATAGGTTGATTTGAAAAGGTGGGCTATGTCTTTCTCAACTGCTCTTGTGGGTGGTCTCCTCTGGATTCCCCCCGCATACATAATATACAGTAAATAAAGTTTAAACCTATATTCTGCTTCTGCATCTAACTATCCTCAGGAACATGCGATTTTCCTCAAACCAACACCAGAATGTTTCCCTTAAAATACCCTACAGCTGGATACCAAACACCACCTTGTAACCTTGTTCTGTCCCCTCCTATCCTGTAAAGGTGAATCCCTTTGTTCTGTTATCATTTTAAACAGCTATTTCTTTCTGATGTGGTGCAGGGGGCTATGTGTACAATGTGCACTATAAGGGTTAAATATGTAATGTTCTAATAACCCTCTATGCGTTCACAAACCCTACCGTAAATGTGCATACCACGCGCTAAGGCGCATGGCCGTGGAAAGCTCCGTTACGCAAGTTGCGGATATGCGCAAGCACGGCAGAGCGAGTGCACGTGCAGCGGGCATGTGCATGGGGTTAGTAAAAGGCATATGCATTACAATATTTTTCGACTTTAACAAAACGGAAATTGAAACACTTAGAGGTACCGTAGAACCATTGGCCAATCTGCCAGACTTTAAGGACATGGAACAAGAAATCGTTGAGAAAATTGCTGTAAATGAAAAGGAACTCATGGAAAAGAAGAAGAAGTATATCAGAGATATGAATGATTTTAAGGAAGGGGTGCAACATCAACAAACTAAGAAAGAGAAAAACTTTTTCAAAAATAAGGAAACTCGTAATAGAGTAAGATTTGCTAGAAATGAAGAATGGGAAACTCCGGAGTGGAGACAAAACTAGAGGAAGACCAGATATAGAAAAAGTCCACGAAGGAACTCCTACAGACAACAATGGACACCAAGACCAAGGATCCAGTCATCTAGTGAATGACAGGCATATCCCAGAAGAAGAAACACACAAGAAGAACCCTACACAAAGGATGGATATAATTCCAGATGGCTCTATAAACGGACCCTTGAGGATAGAGATAAAAGAGAAAGTAGAAGAAATTCAGGATATACCCGAGGACGTATGACTCCTGAATTCACACTAAGAACATCCGAAAGATTCCACCCACTTAGGGGATATGAGGACACTGATGAAGTTTTTTTAGGGCAAAGCAGAGGCCGATTCAACAGAAGACCTTAACAAGAAGAGGGAGACGAGGACTGACTTCATCTAAAAAACATTGATTATTATATCGCCTAAATAGGAAAAAAAAATGTTACACCAGCCATCCCTGGTAGCTCTACCGATATTGGAGAGGTAGAAAATTCCAATGATGAGATTGCGTTCACTAAGATCTATAATCTCAGTAACCATGTTCTCACCAAAGATGAAGAAAATGTCCTTAAAAAAGGATTAAAATATGCACCTTCAAGTAAACTTGATAAGTTTGAGGCCTATATTGATTTGCATAGATTTATCAGGAAACTGACCTTGAAGAAATTTTTTCATGACCAGAAAACCGACATAACTCCCAAAGAATGGACCACCTCCTCTTTTAAACCAAAGTCGACCTTCTTTCCCACTTTTAAGAAGGGATGTTTCGTCTAGAGCTTTGAAAGAATTGTCAAAGACGAGCTCGAGAACACCACCTTTAAGAATGTAATTAAACCCAATATGACTAAAGCAGAAAGAGAAGCCCTAAAGGGTCTCCAAGATAACAACACCATTGTCATCAAGCCGGCGGACAAAGGGGGCGCAGTGGTTGTCCAGAATGTAGAAGAGTAGAAGATCGAAATCGAGAGACAACTCAATGATGAAAGGACATATAAGTAACTCAGGGGGAATCCATCTGAAGGAACATCTAAAAGGATGACGGATCTCCTTGCCAAATATGAACGCAAGAAGGTCATTACAGATAAAGAACGGGAATATATTACCATCACACATCCATCCATACCTGTTATCTATACTCTTCCGAAAATCCATAAAGACAACCTACATCCGCCAGGTCGACCAATAGTAGCTGGCACAGAATCAATCACATCCAACTTATCACAGTACGTTGACCATATCCTTCAACCACTAGCACAGAATACCAAGTCTTACCTTAAAGAGTCTACAGCGGTCCTACAGTAACTTCAACTCATTAGTTGGTCACCAGAATTTATCCTTGTGACAGCGGACGTCACATCATTATATACAGCCATTAGTCATCAACATGGCTTGGAAGCCACTTCTTACTTTCTGGAAAGGGGATCCATTGAACGAGATATGACATCTTTTGTTCTGGAAAGCATTGAGTTCATTCTAACCAATAACTTTTTCTGATTTGATAATTCCTTTTATTTACAACTACATGGGACAGCCATGGGCACCAGGTTCGCCCCTAGTTATGCCAATCTTTTCATGGCCCATTGGGAAGAAACATCAGTCTACAGTGACCATGAGTTTGGGGCGAACCTGGTGCTATGGAAGCGCTACATAGACGACATTCTTTTCATTTGGAAGGGGGACACAACTCTGTTGGATGCTTTTTGTGATCTCCTCAACATGAATGATCGGAACATTAAACTCACATACCAAAAGAGTACAGAAATTGTAAATGTTCTAGATTTATCTATATCTATAGAAGATGGTGTCATACAGACCGAAACGTACACCAAACCCACTGACTGTAACTCATTTATTCCTTCAAGCAGTAATCACCATCCAAACTGGCTGTCTTCAGTACCTGGCAGCCAGTTTCATAGAATACGGAAGAATTGCTCTAAATTACGAGACTATCACGACCAGGGCACTTTAATGAAAAATCAATTTAAGAAGAAGGGATATCAAACCAAAATATTGGATGAACCCTACGAAAAATACCAACAAGTGGATAGAGAACTGGTAATAAGACCTACCGAACCTACAGAGAAACGTAGAAAGGGAGGCGATGATAATATGGTAACCTTCATTACCAAGAACAACAGTCAGTATAAGGGATTTGAATATATTGTAAGAAAGAATTGGGGATTGCTTCTTCAGGACCCTATACTGAAACAATATATACCGGATAAGCCACGGTTTATATATCGGAAGGCAGACAATCTACGGAAACACTTAGTAAAAAGTGCATTGAAGGTCCCTAAGAAAATTACGACAATTAAGAGCAAGGGCTTTTATAGGTGTGGCTCATGCCAAATGTGCCGTAACTGTAAAAGCAGCACATCAGTCGTAACCAGTTATACATCTACCAGTAACCAGAAGAAATACAACGTTAAAGAGTTTATAACGTGCGACAGCAAAAATTTAGTTTACCTCGTACAATGTAAATGCAACAAACAATACGTAGGTAGAACAACTAGAAAATTAAAGGAGAGAATGAGTGAGCACCTCAGAAACATAAAGAAAGGACTTCCAACACATGGAATCTCTGCCCATTTTAAAGAGGAACACGACTGTAAACCTTCGGAAATAGCGTCTTTCTGTGGCATTAAAGTTGTGTCGGGGAATTGGAGAAAAGGTGATGTGGAAGAAAGACTTGCCCGAACCGAAATGAGGAGCATCTTTAATTTAGGCACCTTGAAACCTAAGGGTCTTAATTTAGAATTTGAAACGAAATGGTTCCTCTGACGATCTTGGATCATTATCATAACCATTTCTCAATCCACTCCTCTACTCCAATACTGCCCCCTCCAATCATCCCTACATCAAGGTTTCCCTAGTTCCACAATAACCATGTTTATTGTAGACCCACATTTATTTTACATTAGTATCATTCCATTTTGGCCAGTTGTGTTTATTAGTACACTTGTTTTTATTAGGAGCATTGGTACATGTATATGGGTGTATACACCCAGCTGACATCTGCAATTATTGGATTAGTCCAGACTTGATTATTTTATTTCTTATACTTTTCATATTTCAACTTTATTATTTATTTTTTAATAATGTGTTGTTTTTCAATAATGTGTTGTTTTTAGAGTTTATTGGGTCAATCTTATTCACGAGGGAGCCATAAGAGGATGTTACTATCCTACTCCCTCTTGCACCATGCAGGCTACCGTCACCATTTGGAGCGCACAGCTGCTATCTCTGGACTGTGCGCTCCATTAATCCGATATGCACGGATCCCTCCGCCTGTGGAACGCATGACCGTCATTTCCGGGACATGCGTTCCACCGTACTAGCAGCAGTGTGGACGATCTTTCCGCTATGTGTGGAGCGCACGCGTCACTTCCCGTTACTTCCGGGATCTCCAACGCTTTCACAGCGTTCACACTTTGCAGTGTCTTTTAGGACCTTAAATATGCTTGTTTGTAACTGCATTAAGCCTCTTACTTGCACATGTGTAACGCACGTATGTCACTTCCGGGACCTTGTGCATTCCACTTCACCGGAAGTGACACGTTTAGCACTTCTAAAGCGTTTTTCTCTAACGTCCTAGTGGATGCTGGGGACTCCGAAAGGACCATGGGGAATAGCGGCTCCGCAGGAGACTGGGCACAAAGTAAAAGCTTTAGGACTAGCTGGTGTGCACTGGCTCCTCCCCCCATGACCCTCCTCCAAGCCTCAGTTAAGATTTTGTGCCCGAACGAGAAGGGTGCAATCTAGGTGGCTCTCCTGAGCTGCTTAGAGTAAAAGTTTAAATAGGTTTTTTTATTTTCAGTGAGACCTGCTGGCAACAGGCTCACTGCATCGAGGGACTAAGGGGAGAAGAAGCGAACTCACCTGCGTGCAGAGTGGATTGGGCTTCTTAGGCTACTGGACATTAGCTCCAGAGGGACGATCACAGGCCCAGCCATGGATGGGTCCCGGAGCCGCGCCGCCGGCCCCCTTACAGAGCCAGAAGAGTGAAGAGGTCCGTAAAATAGGCGGCAGAAGACGTCCGGTCTTCAATAAGGTAGCGCACAGCACCGCAGCTGTGCGCCATTGCTCTCAGCACACTTCACACTCCGGTCACTGAGGGTGCAGGGCACTGGGGGGGGGCGCCCTGGGACGCAATGAAAATACCTTAAATGGCTCAAAATACATCACATATAGCTCCTGGGCTATATGGATGTATTTAACCCCTGCCAGTTTTCCACAAAAAAGCGGGAGAAAGGCCGCCGAAAAAGGGGCGGAGCCTATCTCCTCAGCACACAAGCGCCATTTTTTCCTCACAGCTCCGTTGGAGGAAGGCTCCCTGACTCTCCCCTGCAGTCCTGCACAACAGAAACAGGGTAAAACAAGAGAGGGGGGGCACTAAATTGGCATATTAATATATACAGCAGCTATATTAGGGAAAAACACTTATATAAGGTTATCCCTATATATATATATAGCGCTCTGGTGTGTGCTGGCAAACTCTCCCTCTGTCTCCCCAAAGGGCTAGTGGGGTCCTGTCCTCTATCAGAGCATTCCCTGTGTGTGTGCTGTGTGTCGGTACGCTGTGTCGACATGTATGAGGAGGAAAATGGTGTGGAGGCGGAGCAATTGCCTGTGTTAGTGATGTCACCCCTAGGGAGTCGACACCTGACTGGATGGTCTTATGGAAAGAATTACGTGATAGTGTCGGCACTTTACAAAAGACTGTTGACGACATGAGACAGCCGGCAAATCAGTTGATACCTGTACAGGCGTCTCAAACACCGTCAGGGGCTATAAAACGCCCGTTACCTCAGGTCGATACAGACACTGACACGGACACTGACTCCAGTGTCGACGGTGAGGAAACAAACGTATTTTCCAGTAGGGCCACACGTTACATGATCACGGCAATGAAGGAGGTTTTGAACATTTCTGATACTACAAGTACCACAAAAAAGGGTATTATGTGGGGTGTGAAAAAACTACCCGTAGTTTTTCCTGAATCAGATGAATTAAATGAGGTGTGTGATGAAGCGTGGGTTTCCCCCGATAAAAAACTGCTAATTTCTAAAAAATTATTGGCATTATACCCTTTCCCGCCAGAGGTTAGGGCGCGTTGGGAAACACCCCCTAGCGTAGATAAGGCGCTCACACGCTTATCAAAACAAGTGGCGTTACCGTCCCCTGATACGGCCGCCCTCAAGGAACCAGCTGATAGGAAGCTGGAAAATATCCTTAAAAGTATATACACACATACTGGTATTATACTGCGACCAGCAATCGCCTCAGCCTGGATGTGCAGTGCTGGGGTGGCTTGGTCGGATTCCCTGACTGAAAATATTGATACCCTGGACAGGGACAATATATTATTGACTATAGAGCATTTAAAGGATGCATTTCTATATATGCGAGATGCACAGAGGGATATTTGCACTCTGGCATCAAGAGTAAGTGCGATGTCCATTTCTGCCAGAAGAGGATTATGGACGCGACAGTGGTCAGGGGATGCGGATTCCAAACGGCATATGGAAGTATTGCCGTATAAAGGGGAGGAGTTATTTGGGGTCGGTCTATCGGACCTGGTGGCCACGGCAACGGCTGGAAAATCCACCTTTTTACCCCAAGTCACCTCGCAGCAGAAAAAGATACCGTCTTTTCAGGCTCAGTCCTTTCGTCCCCATAAGGGCAAGCGGGCAAAAGGCCACTCATATCTGCCCCGGGGCAGAGGAAGGGGAAAAAGACTGCAGCAAACAGCCTCTTCCCACGAACAGAAGCCCTCCCCCGCTTCTGCCAAGTCCTCAGCATGACGCTGGGGCCTTACAAGCGGACTCAGGCAAGGTGGGGGCCCGTCTCAAGAATTTCAGCGCGCAGTGGGCACACTCGCAAGTGGACCCCTGGATCCTGCAGGTAGTATCTCAGGGGTACAAATTGGAATTCGAGACGTCTCCCCCTCGCCGGTTCCTGAAGTCTGCTTTACCAACGTCTCCCCCCGACAGGGAGGCGGTATTGGAAGCCATTCACAAGCTGTATTCCCAGCAGGTGATAATCAAGGTACCCCTCCTACAACAGGGAAAGGGGTATTATTCCACGCTGTTTGTGGTACCGAAGCCGGACGGCTCGGTGAGACCCATTTTAAATCTGAAATCCTTGAACACTTACATAAAAAGGTTCAAGTTCAAGATGGAGTCACTCAGAGCAGTGATAGCGAACCTGGAAGAAGGGGACTATATGGTGTCTCTGGACATCAAGGATGCTTACCTCCATGTCCCAATTTGCCCTTCTCACCAAGGGTACCTCAGGTTTGTGGTACAGAACTGTCACTATCAGTTTCAGACGCTGCCGTTAGGATTGTCCACGGCACCCCGGGTCTTTACCAAGGTAATGGCCGAAATGATGATTCTTCTTCGAAGAAAAGGCGTCTTAATTATCCCTTACTTGGACGATCTCCTGATAAGGGCAAGGTCCAGAGAACAGTTAGAGGTCGGAGTAGCACTATCTCAAGTAGTACTACGACAGCAAGGATGGATTCTAAATATTCCAAAATCGCAGCTGATTCCGACGACACGTCTGCTGTTCCTAGGGATGATTCTGGACACAGTACAGAAAAAGGTGTTTCTCCCGGAGGAGAAAGCCAAGGAGTTATCCGACCTAGTCAGGAACCTCCTAAGACCAGGCCAAGTGTCAGTACATCAATGCACAAGGGTCCTGGGAAAGATGGTGGCTTCTTACGAAGCGATTCCATTCGGCAGATTCCACGCAAGAACTTTTCAGTGGGATCTGCTGGACAAATGGTCCGGATCGCATCTTCAAATGCATCAGCGGATAACCCTGTCTCCAAGGACAAGGGTGTCTCTCCTGTGGTGGTTACAGAGTGCTCATCTCCTAGAGGGCCGCAGATTCGGCATTCAGGATTGGGTCCTGGTGACCACGGATGCCAGCCTGAGAGGCTGGGGAGCAGTCACACAGGGAAGAAATTTCCAGGGCTTGTGGTCAAGCATGGAAACGTCACTTCACATAAATATCCTGGAACTAAGGGCCATTTACAATGCCCTAAGTCAGGCAAGACCTCTGCTTCAGGGTCAGCCGGTGTTGATCCAGTCGGACAACATCACGGCAGTCGCCCACGTAAACAGACAGGGCGGCACAAGAAGCAGGAGGGCAATGATGGAAGTGGCAAGGATTCTTCCCTGGGCGGAGAATCATGTGATAGCACTGTCAGCAGTGTTCATTCCGGGAGTGGACAACTGGGAAGCAGACTTCCTCAGCAGACACGATCTTCATCCGGGGGAGTGGGGACTTCACCCAGAAGTCTTCCACATGATTGTGAACCGTTGGGAAAAACCAAAGGTGGACATGATGGCGTCCCGCCTCAACAAAAAACTGGACAGATATTGCGCCAGGTCAAGGGACCCTCAGGCAATAGCTGTGGACGCTCTGGTAACACCGTGGGTGTACCAGTCAGTGTATGTGTTCCCTCCTCTTCCTCTCATACCAAAAGTACTGAGAATCATAAGAAGGAGAGGAGTAAAGACTATACTCGTGGCTCCGGATTGGCCAAGAAGGACTTGGTACCCGGAAATTCAAGAGATGCTCACGGAAGACCCGTGGCCTCTACCTCTAAGAAAGGACCTGCTCCAGCAGGGACCATGTCTGTTCCAAGACTTACCGCGGCTGCGTTTGACGGCATGGCGGTTGAACGCCGGATCCTGAAGGAAAAAGGCATTCCGGATGAAGTCATCCCTACCCTGATCAAAGCCAGGAAGGATGTAACCATACAACATTATCACCGTATTTGGCGTAAATATGTTGCGTGGTGCGAGGCCAGGAAGGCCCCTACAGAGGAATTTCAACTGGGTCGTTTCCTGCATTTCCTGCAAACAGGACTGTCTATGGGCCTCAAATTAGGGTCCATTAAGGTTCAAATTTCGGCCCTGTCAATATTCTTCCAAAAAGAACTGGCTTCTGTTCCTGAAGTTCAGACGTTTGTCAAGGGAGTACTGCATATACAGCCTCCTTTTGTGCCTCCAGTGGCACCTTGGGATCTCAATGTAGTTTTGGGATTCCTAAAATCACATTGGTTTGAACCACTCACCACTGTGGACTTAAAATATCTCACATGGAAAGTGGTAATGCTGTTAGCCCTGGCTTCAGCCAGGCGTGTCTCAGAATTGGCGGCTTTATCCTATAAAAGCCCTTACCTAATTTTTCATACGGACAGGGCAGAATTGAGGACTCGTCCTCAATTTCTTCCTAAGGTGGTTTCAGCATTTCACTTAAACCAGCCTATTGTGGTGCCTGCGGCTACTAGGGACTTGGAGGATTCCAAGTTGCTGGACGTAGTCAGGGCCCTGAAAATATATGTTTCCAGGACGGCTGGAGTCAGAAAATCTGATTCGCTGTTTATCCTGTATGCACCCAGCAAGCTGGGTGCTCCTGCTTCTAAGCAGACGATTGCTCGTTGGATTTGTAGTACAATTCAGCTTGCACATTCTGTGGCAGGCCTGCCACAGCCAAAATCTGTAAAAGCCCATTCCACACGGAAAGTGGGCTCATCTTGGGCGGCTGCCCGAGGGGTCTGAGCTTTACAACTTTGCCGAGCAGCTACTTGGTCAGGGGCAAACACGTTTGCTAAATTCTACAAATTTGATACCCTGGCTGAGGAGGACCTGGAGTTCTCTCATTCGGTGCTGCAGAGTCATCCGCACTCTCCCGCCCGTTTGGGAGCTTTGGTATAATCCCCATGGTCCTTTCGGAGTCCCCAGCATCCACTAGGACGTTAGAGAAAATAAGAATTTACTTACCGATAATTCTATTTCTCATAGTCCGTAGTGGATGCTGGGCGCCCATCCCAAGTGCGGATTGTCTGCATTACTTGTACATAGTTATTGTTACAAAAATCGGGTTATTGTTGTTGTGAGCCATCTTTTCAGAGGCTCCTTCTGTTATCATGCTGTTAACTGGGTTCAGATCACAAGTTGTACGGTGTGATTGGTGTGGCTGGTATGAGTCTTACCCGGGATTCAAAATCCTTCCTTATTGTGTACGCTCGTCCGGGCACAGTATCCTAACTGAGGCTTGGAGGAGGGTCATGGGGGGAGGAGCCAGTGCACACCAGCTAGTCCTAAAGCTTTTACTTTGTGCCCAGTCTCCTGCGGAGCCGCTATTCCCCATGGTCCTTTCGGAGTCCCCAGCATCCACTACGGACTATGAGAAATAGAATTATCGGTAAGTAAATTCTTATTTTAACATCTTAAATGTGGGTTTTTTGTTTTAAAGTTTATATTTTGAGTATTGTCTATAAACATATTTGGCCATATATAAGGCCTCATGTATTTTTAATATTACTTTGGGAATTTGTAACCACACCCCCCGTCACATGACTTCCTGTTGTGGGGTATAAATATTGGTACTAGTGCCCTCACTACACACCTTGAAAAAGACTTCTTTGTCGAAACGTGTTGGTGTGAGGGCCAGGACCATTAGGGATTGACTGGGACGGTATTTACAAAGGTGAGAAATATCCGGACTTTAACATCTTGCACTCATCTGTACATACCCCCATTGTTTAGCCTTGGGTCCTTTGGCAACTTTTTTATGTTGTTTTTACATGTTCCATTAATAAATTCTTTTGTTGTGTGATACTATTTCACCTCCTCATTTTTGGGTACTCGGTTTTTGTTTTTTTCCACACGCAAATTGTGAGAGGAGTGGAGTTCAGGACTGAGAATCATTAGGACCACTTCAAAGATACCTTTATGTACAAGTCTCCGCATCATTTAGTGTGAGTTGGGTACGCCCATTATTTTTATCATCTGTTGTGAAAGTGGCTTTGCATGACATTATCAGGACTAAGATTTATGAACCACCGGTAGAAGTAAAGATACCTTTATGTGTTTTCACCCTTTTTGCATGGATGTGAGTATGGTACGCACCCCTTCATTAAAGGAATAAGGATAGAGGTGTTACCCTTTTTTTAAATGATCACTCATTACCACGTACTTACTACACTATCAGCCGTTATCCTGTCTCCTTTTCCCCATTCTCGAGGATAAGAACCAATCGAGTGTTTCATTTGGAGAAACGAAGGAAAGGAATATTAAAGATACCTTTACACGAGAGGCACATCACGCTTTAACGTGAGTACGGTACGCATCAAGCCATCCCTACCCCGATTTGTAGGGAGGAGTAGAATTTTGGATTGGGACCACTCTAAAGATACCTTTATGTACAGGTCCACGCACTATTAAGTGTGAGTTGTGTACGCCCACTGTTCTCATCATTGGTTTACTCCTAGTATCACTCCCTGAATCACCTTTAGAAGCAAAAGATACTTTTATGTGTATCCGCTTTTTTGTGCATTAAGGTACAGTACGCACCCCCTCACCAAAAGAATAAGGACATAGGAGTTACACACCCTAGAAACGGCACTCTATTATTACGAACTTACTACACTATCAGTTGTTTTTCCTGTTTTCCCTTTTCATCCTCGAGGATCAGAACTTATTGAGTGCCTTATTTGTAGAAATAGGAGAAAAGACGGGAACGAAGTTCTAAAGATACCTTTATATGAGGGACATACCACGTATTAACGTGAGTACGGTACGCATCAAGTCATCTTGCACATTCCTATGAAAAAGAACTAAGAAAAAGAACAGAGTTTTTACCAAAGACTGTTTATTACAAACTCACTCCTATTGTACCTTTATATTGTTCTTTCATTGGATGAGCGCAGATGTGATTTCTCATTTTTTGTGTATTTTATGCCCCAGGGTGGTTGAGTGACCACCTGTAGACATCTCCACTGCCGCTCTCTGAGGCACAGCAGTCCTCTATTACCGATATTTCAGATCCAATGGTCCAGGATGTCTTGAAGCCTGCCCGGGTATCAGTTCATCAGTGCATTTGCCTTCTGGGGAAGATGGTTGCCTCCTGCAGTCTACAGTACGGAAGGTTCCAACTGGATCTCCTGGACAAGTTGTCCGGATCTCACTGGCACATGCACCAGAGAATTTGTCTGTCGCCAAAAGCCAGGATTTTACTCCTATGGTGGCTACAAATGCCTCACCTTCTTGAGGGCCGCAGGTTCGGAATTCAGAACTGGATTCTTCTAACCATGGATGCAAGTCTCAAAGGTTGGGGCGCTGTCACCCAAGGGGAAACCTTCCAAGGAAGGTGGTCAAGTCTGGAATCCATTCTTCCGATAAACATTCTGGAACTAAGAGCCGTGTACAATGGTCTTCTACAAGCGGCACATCTTCTGGAAGATCAGGAGATTCAGGTGCAGTCGGACAATGTAACAATGGTGGCCTGCATAAATCGACAGGGCGGAACGAAGAGCAGGACTGCAGTGTTGGAGGTAACAAGAATCCTCCTTTGGGCAGAAAGACATTCAGTGGCACTGTCAGCAATCTTCATTACGGGAGTGGGCAACTGGGAAGCAGACTTCCTCAGCAGACGCGATCTCCATCCAGGAGAGTCGGGCCTCCATTCGGAGGTGTTCACAGAGGTGACAAATCTTTGGGGTGTACCTCAAATAGACATGATGGCCTCCCGCCTCAACAAGAAGCTTTGGAGGTACTGTTCCAGGTCGTGAGACCCACAGGCAGTGGCGCTGGACGCCATGGTAACTCTGTGGGTATTCAAGTCAGTGTACGTGTTCCCTGCACTTCCACTCATCCCAAGAATTCTAAAACTCGTAAAGAAAACAAGAGTTCAGGCAATCCTCATTGCTCCGGACTGGCCAAGAAGAGCTTGGTACGCGGATCTTCTGGAGTGACTGCTGGAAGATCCAAGGCCTTTTCCGCTTCGAGAGGACCTTCTGCAACAAGGGCCATTCGCTTATCAAGACTTACCATGGCTACGTTTGACAGCATGGAGGTTGAACGCCGGATCTTAACTCGGAAAGGCATTCCGGCCCAGGTTATTCTTACCCTGATACAGGCTAGGAAAGTAGTAACGTCAACACATTACCATCACATTTGGAAAAAGTATGTGTCTTGGTGTGAATCCAAGAAGTTTCCTATGGTGGAGTTTCAACTAGGACGGTTTCTACTCTTCCTGCAAGCAGGTGTGGATGTGGGCCTGCGTTTGGGATCCATAAAGGTCCAAATTTCGGCCTTATCCAATTTCTTCCAGAAACAATTGGCTGCCCTACCTGAGGTTCAGACTTTCTTGAAAGGGGTTCTGCACATCCAACCACCCTTTGTGCCTCCTACGGTACCCTGGGATCTTAACGTGGTGTTGCAGTTCCTGCAATCGGATTGGTTCGAGCCTTTACAGGGGGTTGAGGTCAAGTTTCTCACTTGGAAGGCTGTCACACTGTTGGCGTTAGCATCTGCTAGACGTGTGTCGGAATTGGGGGCTTTATCCTGTAAAAACCCCTACTTTATTTTCCATGAGGATAGAGCTGAGCTCAGGACGTTTCTTCCAAAGGTTGTGTCGGCTTTTCATATCAACCAACCTATTGTGGTGCCAGTGGCTACTGACTCCTCAATTCACTCTAAGACCTTGGATGTTGTGAGGGCTTTAAAGATCTATGTGAAGAGGACTACTCATCACAAAAAGTTGGACGCTCTGTTTGTCCTTTATGATTCCAACAAGGTTGGGTGGCCTGCTTCTAAGCAGACGATTTCTCGCTGGATCAGGTTCAGTATCCAGCATGCGTATTTTCTACGGCAGGATTGCCATGTCCAAAATCTATTCGGGCCCACACTACACGTAAGGTGGGTTCTTCCTGGGTGGCTGCCCGGGGTGTCTCGGCTTTACAACTTTACAACTTTGCCAAGCGGCTACTTGGTCAGGGTCGAACACGTTTGCTAAGTTCTACAAGTTCGATACTTTGGCCTCTTATGACCTATAGTTTGGTCAATCAGTTCTCCAGGAGATTCCGCGCTCTCCCTCCCGTACTGGGAGCTTTGGTACATCCCCATGGTACTAATGTAAGAGAAAATAGGATTTTAATTACCTACCGGTAAATCCTTTTCTCGTAGTCCGTAGAGGATGCTGGGCGCCCGCCCAGTGCTTCGTTTTCCTGCAGTAGTTCCTTGGTTCAGTACTGCCTTGTTACTTTATTAAGTACTGCATTGTTATTTGGTTAAGTACTGTTGTTCAGCTGTTGCTGACTTGTTCAAGCTGATTAGCTTGGTTTGCCTTGTTATGTGTGAGCTGGTATGAATCTCACCACTATCTGTGTATTTCCTTCTCTCGAAGTATGTCCGTCTCCTCAGGCACAGTTTCTGGACTGGGTCTGGTAGGAGGGGCATAGAGGGAGGAGCCAGCCCACACTATTAAACTCTTAAATTGCCCATGGCTCCCAAGGGACCCGTCTATACCCCCATGGTACTAATGTGGACCCCAGCATCCTCTATGGACTACGAGAAAAGGACTTGAGCTAATACACCTTGATAAAGGCTTCTGGGGGAGCAGAAACATGTTGGTGAGCTGATCGGGGAGACTGTGGCAGACCAGACCATTAAGCAATTGGACACTGCAGGTCCAAGGACAGACACGGCACCTAAGAAACCTGGGAGGTATCCGTGTGATATGACCATGCTCGTTTGGGTGAGCATTTATTGACACCCTTGCAAATCTGGTACACTTCTCTGCCTGATTAATGGTGGACTTGCGTGTGTTATTACCTTATTTTTAGATTATATTTGCTTTTGGAATAAAAAAAACTGTACTTCACTATATACCTCCTCTCTTTGAATTTTGGGTGGACACAGAGCCATTATCCAATCAGGAGAGAGATAGGTTCGACTAGCAAGAAAGGATCTGGACTTTGATTATATTCTGAAGTTGGATTATATGAGGAATTGGGACTTCAGGAACTATTCCTTAAAATAAGTTATAATGACTTATTGGACTCTATCGTGCATATACACATACACTACCTATATCTAAGAGGGTGTGCACAGCTGCCAATATTGTATATTGTATGGTTCAATAAGCAGCTGTCCTAGCTTAAAACCGTTGATTTTTCCGCTAATAGTAACAGTGAAAGTTTTCACTGCTAGGTTCTGTCCTGTGATCTGCGATATCTCCTACGTTAGAGGCTTAATAAAAAGGCTTTTTACTTACTGTAGTGGTAATAATGTGGAAACTGCTGTTTCCCTATGATTATTGGAGCTGAAGGGCTTGAAAAATAGACCCTTAACTCTCATAGCATAGAAAGCATCCATGTTAGTGCTATTATATCCAATCCTACATATGTTGTAGACTAACCCTTAGTGTTACTGGGAGACAGGTACAAATGTATAATCCTGCTGAAACACAGAAAATCCTCTCTAATCTTCCCCTATATGGTATAATCCTTCACAAGAGATTTCATGGAGCTCTACATCATTATATGCTATGACTCCTTGCTCCATGTGAAAGGATAGTACTCTACACCCAGCTATTAGGTTTCTGGTTGTCACATGGTTTCCTTGTGTTCCAATCCTACAAGTATAATGACAAAGCTTGCTGTAACGCAGTACACATTACAGAAGGGGTCATAGGACAGTGTAAGATTACTGGCCAACCCTTACCTATAAAAGTTTTTTCGGTCTGTCTACTTCTTATAAGAACAATCTTCAAAATAAATGCCACCTATGTTTTCTACATCTATTTACTCTGTGCACTCAGTCTAAATAGATTCAGGTATTACTAAGGTATAGACAGAATAATAATAATAATAATGATATAATGATGATGATGGTGATTATTATTATTATTATTATTATTATTATACACAAGTTATAGGTTTTAACACCACACAATAATGTGCTTCCCTTGATTTGGTTCTAACCAAAGGAGCTAACGTTTTTTCTAAAAATTGGGAGTGCTCAGCAGAAGTTGAAATGGGTGTGGATCATAGGGTCGACAGTCACTAGGTCAACCACTGTTGTCGACAGTGACTAGGTGGACACCTGAAATAGGTCAACATGGTCATTAGGTCGACATGGACAAGGTCAACATGGAAAAAGTTCAACCTGAGTTTTTAATGTTTTTTTTGGTGTTGTTTTCTTTGTAAAAAGTTACCGGGAACTCCAATTAGTGCACCGTGTCCCCTCGCATGGCTCTCTTTGCTCGCCATGCTTCGGGCAAGGTTACCGTGCCCAATGGTAGTCCACATGGATCGTAAAGTATGAAAAAGTAAAGAAAATGAAAAATAAATGTGAAAAACTCATGTTGACCTTTTTCCATGTCGACCTTGTCCATGGTGACCTAGTGACTATGTCGACCTTTACACCATGTCGACCTAATGCATGTCGACCAATAGTGGTCAACCTAATGAGTGTCGACCCAAGTGCTGTTGAAATATTTAGGTTATTCAACCACCCATAACACCCGTGAAACAGACATCTATGGATCATACCACTTTCCCGGTTTCTGACCTGTTCTGTAACTGCAAATACAACCAATATCAACCTTTCTACCTCTTTTGCACATTTAGCAATGTATGCATCTGTACTATGGGGGTAATTCCAAGTTGATCGCAGCAGGACATTTTTTAGCAGTTGGGCAAAACCATGTGCACTGCAGGGGAGGCAGATATAACATGTGCAGAGAGAGATAGATTTGGGTGTGGTGAGTTCAATCTGAAATCTAAATTGCAGTGTAAAAATAAAGCAGCCAGTATTTTCCCTGCACAGAAACAAAATAACCCACCCAAATCTAACTTTCTCTGCAAATGTTATATCTGCCCCCCTGCAGTGCACATGGTTTTGCCCAACTGCTAAAAAATGTCCTGCTGCGATCAACTTGGAATTACCCCCTATATCAGCAATTACTACCAGTGCACTAATTACCCCGTGGCTAATTAAATATGCCCATTAGTCTGAGAACTTGCATTCTTTTTGATCACCTGGCTAATTAGCTCATATTGGACCTAATTCAGATGTGAGTGGAGATGCTATCACTGCTGCTTCATATCCACTTTTCATTTGTTTGCATAAGGCTGCTTTCCTCCCCAATATCCCTTGAATTCTGCATAACTATGACTGTTTTGTCTATGGCCCTCATTCCGAGTTGTTCGCTCGCTAGCTGCTTTTAGCAGCTTTGCACACGCTAAGCCGCCGCCTACTGGGAGTGAATCTTAGCTTTGCAGAATTGCGAACGAAAGATTTGCATAATTGCGAATAGAAATTTCTTTGCAGTTTCTGAGTAGCTCGGGACTTACTCTGCTACTGCGATCAGTTCAGTCAGTTTCGTTCCTGGTTTGACGTCACAAACACACCCAGCGTTCGCCCAGACACTCCCCCGTTTCTCCAGCCACTCCCGCGTTTTTCCCAGAAACGGCAGCGTTTTTCCGCACACACCCATAAAACGGCCAGTTTCCGCCCAGAAACACCCACTTCCTGTCAATCACACTCCGATCACCAGAACGAAGAAATTTCTTCGTTAAGCCGTGAGTAAAATACCTAACATTTTGGCAAATTTACTTGGCGCAGACGCACTGCGAACATTGCACATGCGCAGTTTGCGACAAATCGCTCCGTTGCGAAAACCACTAACGAGCGAACAACTCAGAATGAGGGCCTATATGTCTATCTGGGATGCAGTTAACATCCCAGCGCTGTGGATGCCGGCGGTCATGTGACCGACACCGGAATCCCGACACTGGGGGTCATTCCGAGTTGTTCGCTCGTTAGCTGCTTTTAGCAGCATTGCACACGCTAAGCCTACGCCTACTGGGAGTGTATCTTAGCATAGCAGATTTGCTAACGAAGGGTTCGCTAATTTTCTCGTAACGATTACACCGCAGTTTCTGAGTAGCTCCAGACTTACTCTGCCAGTGCGACGAGCTCAGTCCTTTTCGTTCCTGGTTTGACATCACAAACACACCCAGCGTTTGCCCAGCCACTCCCCTGTTTCTGCAGACACTCCTGCGTTTTCAACTAGCACGCCTGCGTTTTTCCGCACACTCCCATAAAACGGCCAGTTTCCGCCCAGAAACACCCACTTCCTGCCAATCACACTACGATCAGCAGAGCGATGAAAAAAACTTTGTTACGCCGTGAGTAAAATACCAAACTTTTGTGCTAATTTACTTGGCGCAGGCGCGCTGCGTACAATGCGCATGCGCAGTTTGCGACTGATCGCTCCGTAGCGAAAAAAAATAACGAGCGAACAACTCGGAATGACCCCCACTACTCGGAATCCCGGCACCGGAATCCTGGAGGTAAGTACTGGCGTGAGGGTTAGGGCTCAGGGGCTTTACCCACCAGAGGTGGTGTTAGCTGTAGCCGACACACCCTGTGTCCTTAGCCCTAGCCACCACCCCAGGCGGGTTAGGGTAGAGGACAGGGGAGAAGTAAATGAATTACCCTGTCCTCTGTCCGCATTCTAAAAGTCCCCTCTCTCCTGCTCACTCCCCCTCCATATCTCTCTCTCCATGACACCCTCTCTGTCTGTCTCTCTCACTCCCTCTTTCTCGCCCTCCCTGTTACACTCTCTTTCTCTTGTTCCTCTCTCTGTCTCTCTCTCTTGCTCCCTCTCTCCCTGACACCCCTTTTCTCTCTTGCTCCCCTCTCTCTCTAACTCTGTCTTTCGCTCCTTCACTGACGCCCTCTTTCGCTTTCCCTCTCTAGTTCCCCACTGTCTCTCTCTCTCTTTCCATGATACCTTCTCTATCTCTTGCCCTCACTACCCTCTCTCTCTGTCCCTGACACCCACTTTCTCTTTTGCTCTTCTCTCTCTCCTCTCTCTCTCTGTCCCTTTCTCTCTTGCTCCCCCTCTATCTTTCTCTCCTTCACTGATGCCCTCTTTCGCTCTACCTCTCTTGTTCCTCTCTGTCTCTCACTCTCTCTCTCTCTCTCTCTCTCTCTCCCTGACACCTTCTCTATTTCTGTCCCTAACATCCTTTCTTTCTTTCATTCCCTCTCTTTCTCTGACACCTTCTCTCTCGCTTGCTCTGACACCCTCTCTCTATCCCTGACCCCCCTCTTTCTCTCTCCCTGATACCCTCTTTGTCTCTCACTCCTCTCACTCTGTCTCTCCTACTCTGCTAAGGGGCAAAGTAGTGACAGCGGTGGGGTGCAGAGTCAATTTTATTGGTTCAGGCCCCCACACATTTGTTGCCTGAGGCCCCCACTAGCCTTAATCTGGCCCTGCCTACAGTGTCACAATACATGTATGAATATTACACTGTGATACCTACTACAGTATCACAATACTTGGATGAAATTAGTGTACCACCTACAACAGGGGTGTATCTAGGGGTCCGAGCGCCCCTGGCAAAGTCAGGGGCAGGCCACACACACACACATTTGAAATGAGGGAGCAGTGTCAAAAAAGGAATGTGGCCTTGTGGTGAAGGGGCATGGCCACACAATAGTACTTCCAATTCAAATTATGCCACACAGTATCACATTACACCGCACAGTAGTGTCCATTACTCACATTACAACGCACAGTAGTATCTCTTATTCACGTTACGCCACACAGTCATACCCCTTTAGAAAACACAGTCTATAAAGGGCTTATGGGGAATGCAAATAGAAAATGGAAATGTGGACCAGTGCTAATAAATATATTCATAATTTTATATGGGGAATGCGGTCAAACCACATTTGCCATTAGTATATCTGATCCTGCCGCTAGGCACACACATATACACTTACATACATAGTCACACACAAAACACATACATATGATATACAGTACAGTCACACATGCAGTATACATACCCTCCAACATTTGACACATAGAAATCGGTACAAATTAGAAAAGGGGGCGCGGCCACGGGTTTCCTATACTTTCAATGTTAGTTTGGAGAGCCAAAAATCAGTACAAACCATAAAACAAAGGTACTGTACCTTTTAAAAAGGTACAATTGGAGGGTATGAGTATATACAAATACAGTCACATACATACTGTGTATAGTTACACACTTATTCACATACATAGTCACCCACTAAAACACACAAAAATACAGTAGATACTTATACACACACAAACATACATTCATACATAGTCACACACATACATAAATTCAGTCACAGACACACATACAGACAGATAGACTATATAGTATCCCCCACCCCCACCCCCCACATTACAGACAGGGTACGCTGACTGCATGTACTTAGTAGCTCATGGTCCTCTCTCCCTCTCCTCCATGCTGCTGGGCTGCCTGGCAGTGAGTGTCGTGTAGTCCCAATCCTGTGCTTCCACTCCATCCACGGCCCTAGCCCAATGCAGGGCAGTGTAGTCCTGTGCCTTGACCCCCCCAGTGTACCTGGTAACTGTCTGTCACTGCCGGCGCCAGTGTCCAGCGGCACAGCTCAGCACTAGTGATCAATCAGACTCAAAGTAAACTACAGCTCCTAGCAGTCCTTGGTGCCGGGAGCTCTCAGCAACAAGGGCTGCTGGGAGCTGTAGTTTATGTCGAGTCTGATTACAAGCGAGGTGCAGTGCGCTGCTGCCGGACACTGGCGCCAGCACTAACAGACAGTCGCCAAGTCTATCAGTACCAGTTGGTTCTACCCCCTGGCCATGGATGGCACAGACGGACGGCGCCCCCTCCTTGCCTGGCGCCCCTGGTGAGTGCCATCCTGGCCAATAGGTAGATACACCTCTGACCTACAATGTAATACTGTGGAACGCATACTGGAAGATGTCATCAGCTCCATCTAGCGGTCACCTCCCGATACTGTTAGCCGGGACTCGGGAGCAGTGCTTTGAAGCCACTTTGCTTGCACCTGTCAGCCATGCACCTGTCCATGGGTGGATTGGGCTAGCAGGACATTTGGTCAGTTCCTGCTGGACCGGTCCCATCCCCCACCATCTAAACCTTCCCCCCTGCCTACTAGCCCGAGTTGATTCATGCCTGGCCAGTAGCCACACTTCTGGGATTTGCATTCCACACTGTACTGGAAGTTGTAATCTGCCAGGCTACTGGGCACTTCCAGGTGCCGTTAGCTGGGACACATTGCTAAGTGCAGGTCATCCGTCTGAATATGGCCTCCAAAGAGCTGGTGAAAGCTTCAATGGTGTGACCAATGATGGAGTCTAAAGTTGCATGATTGCAGCGGCTGTATACACTGACAGTTGTGCATTATTGCATTCATATATAGTTTATATTTAGTTGCTTATACCACCTTGTGCATTGTTGCATTTGCATACATTCAAATGCTTATTTCAGTTTGTGCATAGTACAGCTTGATCCAGTATTACCTGTCCAACTTCTCATCCAGTGAGTTTCTTCCTATAGTTTCTATTTTTGCCTTTGCCCAGCCTCCTATAGTCACCTTGTCCTTCTATAAGACCTGGGGGCATCTGAGTACTGGATGGACCGAATTCATCCAGGAAAGGTAGCTGCTATAGGTGAAGCCTAGTATTGCAGGAGGCTAGAAGACTGCTGGGCAAGCATAACACCCGGGCTGGTTTTCCCTCACAAGGAAGTATGGCCCAAGCCAATCAGCTTCCTAACTGCCATGTCACAGGCTGTGTTTGAAAAATGACAGGAGCTGATTGGCTGGTCATTTATCACTCTTTATCCGTTCCACTTTATCACTCTTTAAGGCTTAATACATTTGGGGGTATGAACTTCCTTGCTAAAGCCACCCTGGTCATGCCTCTCCGTATCAGAACCAAATGTGAATATAACTAGCTGAAAACACTGCATATATACTGAAGTACAAGGCACGAGGCACAGAGTTTATCAGTGGAAGAAATAGATAAGTGTAAATGAGGCTCTAATGATACCAATGAACAAATAATGGAAGACCAACAGACCCAGGACCACAGATTACGGCTAGCACCAGGAAAGAGCAAAAGTCTACGGGGTCCATGTACTAAGCCTTGGAGAGAGATAAAGTACCACCAACTGGCTCCTGTCATTTTTCAAACACAGCCTGTGACATTCCAGTTAAGAGCTGATTGGCTGGGTGGTCTTCAGTATGCCGACTGACGGGATACCGGCGCACAGTATACCGGCGCCGGGATCCCGACAGCCGGCATACCGACAGATTTTCTCCCTCGTGGTGGTCCACGACCCCCCTAGAGGGAGAATAAATAGCGTGGCGCGTGTAGCGTGGCAAGCGAAGAGTAGTGAGTGCAGCGAGCCCGCAAGGGGCTCATTTGCGCTCGCCACGCTGTCGGTATGCCGGCGGGCAGGCTCTTGGCCCCGGTATGCTGGTCGCCGGGAGCCCGGCCGCCGGCATACCATACTACACCCGATTGGCTGGTATCTCCGTGCTTCTATCTCTCTCTAAGGCTTAGTACACAGACACGTAAGAGACAGACAAAACTGCAAGAAAAGCCAGACATAAGAACTGATACCAAACCCCAAGAGCCAAACGGGCCAGTGTAGCACAGCTATCGGAGACTAAAGCTGGGTACACAATGGGTGGTATTCAAATGTCCCCTCCCACACACACACACACACACACACACACACACACACACACACACACACACACACACACACACACACACCCATTCGCGCCCGCTGGCAGTTATTTAATTGTTTCTGCCGACATGCACGATATAATCATTTCAGCTCGCTACCCCCAGGGGTGGCAAGCTGAAATGTGCGAAAAGTGACCTGTTTGGGTGCCCAGACAGAACTTTTCACTATCCCTCCCATTATAGATGGGAGATCGGGCGCGATATATCAATGGAATATCGCCTAATGGGGGTCATTTCCGAGTTGTTCGCCCATTGCCGATTTTCGCAACGGAGCGATTAAGGCAAAAATGCGCATGCGCATGGTACGCAGTGCGCATGCGGTAAGTATTTTAACACAAAACTTAGTAGATTTACTCACGTCTGAACGAAGAATTTTCATCGTTGTAGTGATCGGAGTGTGATTGACAGGAAGTGGGTGTTTCTGGGCGGAAACTGGCCGTTTTCTGGGAGTGTGCGGAAAAACGCAGGTGTGCCAGAATAAAACGCGGGAGTGACTGGAGAAACGGGGGAGTGGCTGGCCGAACGCAGGGCGTGTTTGTGACGTCAAACCTGGAACGAAATGGCCTGAGCTGATCGCAATCTATGAGTAGGTCTGGAGCTACTCAGAAACTGCTAAGAATTTTCTATTCGCAATTCTGCTAATCTTTCGTTCGCTATTCTGCTAAGCTAAGATACACTCCCAGAGGGCGGCGGCCTAGCGTGTGCAATGCTGCTAAAATCTGCTAGCGAGCGAACAACTCGGAATGACCCCCAATGAGCGATATATAATCCGATTCAACGTATCGGACCAACATATCACTCACAACTGCGCATATTGGGCAGAGTGTATGCCTGATATGTGGGTGCCCGTGGTCACTAGTGACGTCAATGGATATGTTGTGCTGCATATGAAATCTGACAATATCGTTAGCATCCTGTAGTGTGCTAATGAAGGATGGAACATGATCATCCTGGCCTTTATTAACATCGCTCAATGTGCATCCAAGTTCCGATATGTTCGCCCGTAGGGCCGACTTATCAGCTGGGTACAGATCGCTCAAGTGTGTACCCAGCTTAATGGGTATATATGCTAAAGTGTGGGTTTATAGAAGTGGGGATGATAACCATAGCAACCAATCAGATTCTAGCTATTACCTTCTAGAAGATGCTAGATAAATGATAGTAGATTCTGTTAGGTTGCTATGGGCAACATCTACATTTCTATAAGCCGACACTTTAGCAAATATACCCTTTAAGCTGGGTACACACTCGAGTAAAATACCCCCTAACACTCTGGTGTACGAAGCAGGAAGCATTATTCATTTCAGTTCATAAAGACTTGATCATTTCAGTCCATAAAGACTTGATATTATATACTCATTTCAGGTGATATATTGTAGTCATATTCAATACTGTTTTTTATGTGATTTTTCACTAAATTATTACATTTTATGAATTTTTCATTAGGCTATTTATTGTCATTTATGTTTTATATGAAAACAATGTTTCATTAATAAATTCAAATATTAGACTCCTTCAGCTCTCCTTTTTTTCTCTTGACATTCTGTTGGGGCAGCCCGCCTACAACCGGTGAGCGGCCGTCTGAGTCTAATTGGGTTTATGTCTCTTGTGGAGCGCCAATCCTTTTTATGTTTCTAGCAGGCTTAGGAAGACCCGGGGATGGCGCTGTGATATAAACATTCCCCTATCTATTTTCATGTTTGTCATTGAGTCTTTAACAGCTAAAATAATGGACAGCCCAAACATTTCTTGTCCAAACGTTTGCCCTGGAGATCACACATTACATTATACTGTATGATCAGTCACTGAATTACTTTCCTAACCTTTTAAAATTTGGAAAAAAAATGCTTACTGTGGATATAAAATGTATAATGATAAAACTGAAGATTTGGCTCTGAACATACCCACACCCATTACAAAAGTGCTAGACTCCAACTTTAAAGGACAACCCTACATACTAAAATGTAAGCTGTTTAATTTTAATTATTTGTGTATGCCGTATTATGTCTAGTTATATGCTCTGAATTATCCCAGATTACTGGAGAGTATTAAGGAATAAAGAACCATGGGGGTCATTCCGACTCGTTCGCATGCAACGGTTCTTTGCTGCAGTGCGAACGGGTCGGAACTGCGCATGCACGGCTAGCGCAATCGCAAGAAGATTGACAGCGGGGAGGCGTTCCGGGGCGTCTACTCACCATTTTCCGGGTGTGGAGATCCGAACGCAGGCGTGTCCAGGCGTTTGGAGGGCGGATGCCTGACGTCAATCCCGGGACCTTCGTCGCTGGATCCGTCGCACAGGGTAAGTAGGTCTGATCCTGGTCTTGTTTTGCAGGAAACTTTTTTAGCATATCAGGGCTGCACAAGCGATCGCAGCCCTGCTATGCTAAAATACACTCCCCCATAGGCGGATCGTACGAGCAGCAAAAAGTTGCTACGTGCGATCAACTCGGAATGACCCCCCCTTATTCAGTAAAAGTAGCAGATTCTGCTTTTTAGCAGAATCTGCTACTCTTGCAATCGCGGCAAGGCAAGGCCGCCCAGCATGCTACCCGCCGCCTGCCAACTGCGATCACGCTCTAATCACAATCAGGCTGCAATTTGAATGTGGTCGCAGGAACTATAGAAGCCCCCGGCCGGCGCAGCCCGACTGTGACGGCAGGAGTCCAGCAACATTTTTTCGATCGGAGCTGCTGCGTGTGACGACACACAGCTTCCCCGAAAATGGTGTCAACACCCCCCCATTTCCCTGGCACCGCCCACAAAACACTCCTTCACCGCCTGCTGCTCGCCCAGTGAACGCCTCTGCCTGTGAATCAGGTACAATGTCCTTACAGTATTTCTTTGATTGCATGTGTTGCATCTGTCAGGATGTATTGTCTGTCCCAACTCTTACCTTTGCAAGTCTTAGTCAACTCCTAAAATACCTTCACAAATTGATTTCTAATTTAATATAGGCAGATATAAAATCCTGGTGTTTGGGATGCCCGCAGTCATAATACCGACAGTGGCATCCCAATGCTCAGGATCCTGATCCTGGTAAGTATTGTATCCCCAATCCCCATACCCCCTAACCTTCCTTTTCCGCAGCAAGACCATAACCCCCTTTCCCCAGCCTAAACCTAACCATCCCTGGTAGTGCCTAACCCTAACCACCCCTTCCCGCAGCCTGAACCTAACCCTCCCTTCCCACAGTCTAACCCTAACCTCCCCAGGGTTGCCTAGCCTTCCCCCCACAGCCTATACCTAACCTCCCCGCCCCCGCAGCTTACCACTCCAGAGCCACTGCAAACCCTCACTGAGATCCAGGTGGTCTGGATTCCAGCGCCAGGATTGCAATCCATGTCGGGATCCCGGTGCCGGCATTCTGAGCAGTGTTAGAACTCTGGCGTCGGTATTTCGACTGCTGGGATCCAGAACGCTGGGAACCTAACCGGATCCCTGCACAAACAGAGAGCATTGGTGCCACTGATATAAAGATTATTTTTTAGTCAGGGCCATATTATCTACAGGGCTAACTAAGTTGAAATCTAGGGGCCCAGCAGGGACTAGGCGCCCATCAATTTTTCTGCTGAAATACTGTTACCTGCGCCCTAGGGCTCCAATGGATAAAGGAAGATTTGCACTCAGCGCCATAGCAAGGCCCACTAGTAGTCAGCTGAGACCTGTTTTGAGACAAGGATGGGGGGCAGTAGCCCATTAGCACACTAGCGCTATTTCAAAAGAGAAAAGAAATAAATAACTATTGCGCTGCGAAAAAGAGGTTAGAATACTTTATTCAACTGGGTATCGTTGACTGTGTGAATACTGAAAGTGTAAATGATGGCATAAGCTCTGCTTCCCAAATGTCAGCTGTAGTGGGGTGAAAGACTGAAGTGCTGGAGGGGGCCAAAATACCTGAAAGTCTAGGGACCTGGGCATGGGTTAATACGGCCCTGTATTTAGCACTAAAATATGTATGGATTTTGGGGGTAATGCAGACCTGATCGCTGGGCTGATAACTTTCCTGTCCTACGTTCAGATAGTCGCTGCCCAAGGGGAGTGTAAATTCACCCGTGCAAGTGTGCGATCGCAGGTATACGCCGAGCTGCATAAATCCAGTGTGTGCAGTCTGTGCGCAGCCCAGGACTTACTCCTCCAGTGCAATGAGAACAGGTTGATCGGGGCCGGAGCTGACGTCACACACCCTCAATTAAAATGCTTGGGAACGCCTGCATTTTTCCGGACACTCGCAGTAAACGGTCAGTTACCACCCAAAAACTGCCTCTTCTTGTCAGTCACCTTGCGAACGCCCGTGTGATCGGAATTTTTGTCACATCCTGTCGCTGGTCGGAGATGCCTGTTGTTTGGTGATGTGCGTGCGCATTGCTGTGCATGCGCAGTCTATTGCTGATCGCTCACTGTGTGAAAACGCACAACAGCGATCAGATCTTAATCACCTCCATTGTCCACTTATTTACATAAGTTCTGTGTTCACCATTCCCAAACAGCAAATGGGATCAGTATGTTATCCCGCCTAACGGGATGCCGATGTCAGTATACCGCCATTGGTAACCCGGGCTCTAGAATACCGAAAGGAGGGCGAGCACAATGAAGCCCCTTGCGGGCTCGGTGGCGAGCTTCGCTTGCCACAGGTTCTAATCTCCCTCTCTGGGTGTTGTGGACACCCATAGAGAGAGAATCACCTACCTTGCCGGTATTCCAGTGGCGGTATAGTACCCCCTTCGGGATTCCGGTGTCTGGATTGAGACAGCCGGGATCCCGACGGGCGATATTTTAACCGCATACCCAGCAAATGCCTCTCTCCTCAAAGCTCTTCCTTCGAAATGTTCTGTCCACTATGGAACAACCTTCAATTGGTATACTAACAGTTCGCCAGAGCTGGATTAAGGGAAGAGGGCGGGAACATGGTGCTCTGAGCCCCTTCTCTAAAGGGCCCGGTGCCACCTCCCTTCCCGGCTCCGCACCCCCCCCCCCCCTTCCCGGATGCAGTGCAGTTTTAGAGATGCCTCTGGGCACTAGGACTTCTATACTCCAGATGCAAGTTACAAGATCAGCTACTTAGGGGGCCCATTTATCATTAAATATTTGCAGCAAATTCCCCCAAAACACCTGTTATTGGGGGGATAGCCGAAAATATTTAGTATCACCCAAATGTATTACAGATGGACTGCTACAATCCTCCATTTCCAACAGTGGCTGCAGCCCCATATGCAAAGCATTCTGGAGATTGGAACCCACAGCTAAAGCCACTTGAAGATGGTGTTGTGCTGCCTTTGCAAAAATAACTGGCAGAGGGTTCCTCTGGACCCCTCCCTAGCAATGATCACAGCATATGCACAGTCAGCAGACCATGCGGCACAAGAGTAACGCTAGTAGTCCGAACACATTGCAGGGACGAAGGCTGTAGAGAGATACACCCAGATAGAATAATTACATATTGCATTGCAATTTTGGACACTAATATTGTGCTCAGATCGCATTTAGTATTAAATTATTGATAAATAGACCCCTAGGATTCCTGTTGCAACTGTTGGATTCTCACTGCAGCACCCGCCATTGCTGCAATTACTGTGTCACCAGCCACACCCCTGAGCACCGGTGCCTTCATACATGTATTATGCACTCCTCGAAAGATGCGGAATTCTGGTTCACCTTAGGAATGAAGACGGGTGTGGACTCCCATAGAATTATCAACGTTTCAATATTTATTCATATTGTCATCAGGATCCTGATGCCAACATGAATAAATATTGAAACGTTGATAATTCTATGATAGTCCACACCCGTCTTCATTCCTATATATATAGGATTGTCTTAGACATAGTGGGTGGACAGGCTGTCGTAGGAGCTCCCCCCGGCTGGGGTAGACAGCAAGTCCTAATAAGATCTCATATCCCATTAATGTCAAGAGAAATGTAAGAGTCATACAAATACAATTTTACAAAAAGAGTTTTAATAAATTTCAGGCACCTCTCTCCCTGCAGCACCTCCCCACGCCACCGCCGCAGACATGTCCCCCACAGCCAGCTCCCCCCGCTGGCCGTCGATCTCAGCTCCCTAGCCGCTTGCAGCACCGCTCCTCTCCTTACCTCAATCCGACTTGTTTTCAAGTTGGATTGAGTTTGTCGGAAAGGGGGCCAAAACCTGTCGGATTTGGCTCCATTTCCGACAGAAGCATGTGGATCGGCGGCTATTCTGCCGATCCACATGTTTTCCGACAAGTCGGGTTTTCCTGACTTGTCAGAAAAAAATCAGCCCCTATTGAGTAGGTTGGAACCCCTTCCGACCTATATCTGTCAGAAGATGACGTCTTTCCGACAAGACGGCAGCTTCCGACAGTTATTGAATACACACCTTAGGCTATAAAAACCCCAAAAATCCATCAGAGATGGCGTGGTCAAATCAACAGCTTAGTACATTTTGAGAAAACAGAAAGTACTGGTGAGCTCAGCAACACAAACAGGCCTGGACATCAACAGAAGACAGTGGTGAATGATCAAATAGAGAGAATTCACCATAAGATGCAAACCAGTCATAAGCCTCAAAAATAGAAAGACCAGATTACACTATGCCAAAAAGCATCTGTAAAAGCCAGCCCAGTTCTGGAACAGCATTCTTTAGACAGTTGAAACTAAGATTAGCTTGTACCAGAACGACAGGAAGAAAAAAACATAAGGGAAAACTTGGAATAGCTCATGATCCAAAGTATACCACATCTTCTGTAATACATGGCGGAGGCAGTGTGGTGGCGTGTTCCTGCATGGCTTCCAGTGGCACTGGGTCACTAGTGTTTATTAATGATGTGACAGAAGACAGAAAAAGCCAAATGAATTCTCAAGTGTATAGAGCGATACTGTCTGCTTATAGTCAGTCAAATTCTGCAGCTGACTGGACGGTGCTTCACAGTACACATAGACAATGACCCAAAGTAACCCAAGAGGTTTTTTTAAGGCAAAGAAGTGGAATATTCTACAATGGTCGAGTCAATCGCCTGATCTCAACCTGATCGAGCATGCATTTCACTTGCTGAAGACAAAGCTAAAGGCAGAAAGACCCACAAACAACAACTGAAGACATCTGCATTAAAGGCTTGGCAAAGCATAACAAAGGAGGAAACCAAGCATTTGGTAATGTCCATGGGTCCCAGATGACAGGCAGTCATTGCCTGCAAATGATTCTCAACAAAGTATTAAAAATGAACATTTTATTTGTTATTATGTTAATTTGTCCAAATACATTTGAGTCCCTGAAAACAGGGGGCTGTGTATAAAAATGGTTGCAATTCCTAAACGTTTTATACAGTATTTTTGTTCATCCCCTTGAATTAAAGCTGAAAGTCTGCACCTCAATTGTACTCCATTGTTTCATCTGAAATCAATTGTGGTGGTTTACAGAGATAAAATTAGGAACATTGCCCCTCATTCCGAGTTGATCGGTCGCAAGGCGAATTTAGCAGAGTTACACACGCTAAGCCGCCGCCTACTGGGAGTGAATCTTAGCTTCTTAAAATTGCGACCGATGTATGCGCAATATTGCGATTACTAACTACTTAGCAGTTTCAGAGTAGCTCCAGACTTACTCTGCCTGTGCGATCAGTTCAGTGCTTGTCGTTCCTGGTTGACGTCACAAACACACCCAGCGTTCGCCCAGGCACTCCCACCGTTTCTCCAGCCACTCCTGCGTTTTTTCCGGAAACGGTAGCGTTTTCAGCCACACGCCCCTGAAACGCCGTGTTTCCGCCCAGTAACACCCATTTCCTGTCAATCACATTACGATCGCCGGAGCGAAGAAAACGCCGTGAGTAAAAATACTTTCTTCATAGTAAAGTTACTTGGCGCAGTCGCAGTGCGAACTTTGCGCATGCGTACTAAGCGGATTTTCACTGCGATGCGATGAAAAATACCGAGCGAACAACTCGGAATGAGGGCCATTGTTTCAATGTCCAAATTAATTTAGACCTAACATATTCTATTATATTACATTAACCCTGTCTTATCCTGCTACCTTTTCCTAATTGTTTAATAAAACAGTTCTCTGATTAAGTCAGCTGCTGAGTGGACTAACCTCCATTTGCACACTGCTGCCACCTACCACCATAGAGCATGCCAATACGCAGTCTCATGCATTTTCTTTGGACCGGACAAGTGGGAACCAGGCAGGATGGTGAGTGGGGGCGGACCAGATAACTAGTGAAGTTGGTGCTGACAAGAAGGGAGGACCAGAAGATTGGGTGTGGCCCCCTATCTTAATTGCCATGGGCCCCTGAAGGTTTAATCCGTCACTGCAGCTTTCTCAGCATATTGTAAAAAAATTCTTGAATAATCTATCAATCCTGTGAATTTGCCTGCTTCTCTGAGCTCCGATCTCAGATCTATCTCTCATAAAGAATTTCTTCAAATTGGGCATTATCAAATAGGCACGCATCATGGGAACTGTTCTGAACCCCAGCAACTAGTCTATAATTAAACAAATTTTATCCTAAAATTCCCCCTGGACAAATCATTCTACAGCTAGAGTACTGTAAACCTCAGTTTTACCATTTTCATCATGTTCAATTGTTTCATTTCACTAAAAGACCATATATCTTGGACACATCCTTCCCTGGGAACTTGTATTGAGGTCACTTCCTGGTCCCCTTCCCTCGACCATATGACCTTCTCCCAACTTCCTATTCTCTACAATTAGTTAAACTTTTACGAGCTATAGGATTTACATAGTTTCACTGTATATTGTTAAAAGCAAAGGCAAAATATATTTACCTACCTATCAATAATGTGTGTGTGTGTGTGTGTGTGTGTGTGTGTGTGTACACGGATTAGTGTGTGTGTGTGTGTGTGTGTGTGTGTGTGTGTGTGTGTGTGTGTGTGTGTGTGTGTGTACGCATTAGCCTGTGCACATGTCTGGATATACCATGAAGTAGTTTATGTAATGAATTAGGGCACCAAGATACATCATACTGTAGTTAAATGAAAGGTAAAAATATGCAAAACTGCAGTCCACATAAATTACAGGGTACACTACTGAAATTTGAGTGACAGAGTGTTTGTCATATCTCTTCTAATGTTAAGTACCTTACCTTGGTCATGATTCAGACTTTGTACCTTTTGTGGCACTCACTGTAACCTACAAGAATTCCTTCTTTATTATGAGCCTCCCCAGGGCCAGACTGGGACTAAAAATAGGCCCTGGCATTTAAAGAATACAGCCCCACCTCGCATCAGTATCTGGCTCTTGGAATAGACTCCTCCCCTTACTATTCCTGACTCCTCCTACTTATTAGCCTATGCTCTTAAAATATAATTAATATTGGAAAAACATACAAGTGTACATCATTCCCTGTATTACACACAACAGAGCTCATCCTGCAGGAAATTCAAACATGTGCCAGTCAAACATTTGGTATTTGGTTTGGATCGGTTAGGTAAAACTGTAGGTCAGTCACAAAAAAAGGGAAGGCATTTTCCCAATTGACCAAGCCCTGGATTAGATGTTGTAGTGGATTAGATAATATTCACTGGAAGAATTTTTTTTTAGAAAAGAAGTGCTGAACACAGAGGAGGACACACCTGTTCAAACAAAAGTAGAGCCGTAACTACACATTTTGGCACCCTGTGCACATAAAGAGCATTGGTTTCCTCCTCCATACTTGGATCAGGGAGAGCGCGCACCAAATAAAAGCCAGGTGAGCTCTTGCTGGGAAGGGGCGCGACCACACAATAGTACCCTCAATTCAATTTATGCCACACAATAGTGCCCCTTAGTCACATTACATTGCACAGTAGTGTCACTTATTCACTGTACATCACAGTAGTGTAACATATTCACATTGTGCCACACAGTAGAGTCCATTCACGTTATACCACACAGGGCCCATTCACGTTATGGCACACAATAGTACCCCTTATACACATTATGCCACACAGTAATAGTGCCCCTTTAACATTATGCCACACACAGTAATGCCCCTTGCACTTTATGCCACACACAGTAATGTCCCTTAAACATTATACCACACAGTAATGTCCTTTACAAATTATGGTACATAGTAATGCCCTTTACAAATTATGACATTCAGTAGTGCCCCTTATAACACATTATGCCACACAATAGTAGTGCCCCTTACATATTATGTCATACAGTAAAGCCCCTTATAACATTATGCCACACAGTAATGCCCTTTGCACATTATGCCCCACCTCACAGCACCCCACCTTCCTCCCCCATGCACTCTCACCTCTGCCACTGCAGCAGCTCCTGATTGGCTGCCGGTCCGCAAGTCTGATTGACTCGTGACCAGCACCATGTTCAAAATTACGGTGCTTTCTTTTCATGGCTGTCTGCCATTGCACCAGCAGTAATTAGTTGGCGGTCCTGCACGAAATCCACACCACTGCCTCCCAAAACCTCGGCAGCTGCCCTGACCGGAATGGCTCATTTGCCAATCGTCCCTTCTAGCATTTGCCAGAACTGGCAGAATGCAGTGGCTATACCTGAAGTGTTGTCTTCCTCTTTTCTAGGACTTTTTACAGTGAGATGATCAGACTTATTGCATACAAAAGTTTTATGTGTCTTACCAGAATATGTTTCTTTAATACGGATTGCTCTGTGTACATTGTTATTGCTTGTGATCTCAAACTTTGCCTTTGATATATTCTAATCTGAGTTCAGATGTTATATTAAGGAACAAAACTTTTAAACTGCTTCTCTTACACTGCAGCAACCCACATCCCAGCTGTCAGTTTCAAGCTGTCTATCATTTTTAATATACAGTATTTCTGCAGCAGGTTACATTGGTTTCCACAGGGAAACATCGGGGTGTACAGTGGATCTTGATCCAGAGTCACCAACAGGCTAAAACTTAAAGGCTGTCACATGATGCATTGGGGCCTAGTCTTTAACCCCACCTCCAGGCACTGTGAGCTCAGTTTCAGTTGGTGTCTGCAGCAGCAGGTCACTTAACAGGGGGGCTGCACTGGCCAGCCCTAAAAAAGCTATTTCTGAGAGAAAATTTCTTAAAAACTGAGCTGTCAGCGCTATACAGATGGAGCCAGCGTTATCTTAGCTGGCCGAGGTGCATGCGTGCACTCCCAGCGTGACTAGGCGTTCCGTCCGCCTAGTCACGCTGGGAGTGCACAGAGCCGCTTCCCATTGTAAGTGTCTCTGTCTCCTTCCAAGTGAATTGATAACATCTCCGTTCGGGCTTGCGCGCCCTTCCAGACGGAGATGCTCAAAGTGACTAGGTGCGTCCAGGAGGGCGCGTCTAGTCACAGAAGGAGATTGAATAACTGAGGCTCCATCTGTATGTCATGTTGACAGTTCAGCGCTGCAGCTCCATCACCTCCCAAGCGGCGTCACATACTCCTGCCGCATGTTCCCAGGTACTTGCGGTGGAGAGGCTCTGGCTTTAGTTACACAGTTGCAGTCGCTCTCCTGGTTCACGTGGCTGCTACCGGGAGGAGGTAAGAGGGTCTCCCAGATGGGACCCGCCATTAAATTGCATTCCATCCGTGACTTAGGGAGATGGATCGCGGCGCTGGCGTGGACACTGTCACTGAGCAGGGACCCCACTAGACCACCAGGGCAATAGAACACAGGTCGGGTGTACTAACGCCCTATTTAATAAGGCTCACTAGCTCACTGGAAGTCCAGCAGAGGTGAGCTGGCGCTTGACCTGTAGCCTCTCCCCGGCCCAGGGCGACATCTACTGCAGATTTTCCCACCCTGGAGCTGCCTCACACTCTCCTTCACTCCCTGACTGAGACGCTGGGTACCATCTTATAAGCATGGTTGCGGCTAGTCTCTGGAACTGTAGGGCAAGATCTCCCTTGTAAAGCCACCTGTATACAGCACTGTGACTTTTCAAACACTTGAGTATTCTACATGTCTTTATACAGACAGCGTTAGTTAAGAAAAAGTGTACTTATTACAGGATATATTGTACGAGCATTCTTATATATACCTCCGGTCTAGGAAAGTGCTGTGTTTTATATATACAGGTTGAGTATCCCTTATCCAAAATGCTTGGGACCAGAGGTATTTTGGATATGGGATTTTTCCGTATTTTGGAATAATTGCATACCATAATGCGATATCATGGTGATGGAACCCAAGTCTAAGCACAGAATGCATTTATGTTTTATATACACCTTATACACACAGCCTGAAGGTAATTATGGCCAATATTTTTTATAACTTTGTGCATTAAACAAAGTGTGTGTACATTCACAAAATTCATTTATGTTTCATATACACCTTATACACACAGCCTGAAGGTCATTTAATACAATATTTTTTAATAACTTTGTGTATTAAACAAAGTTTGTGTACATTGAGCCGTCAGAAAACAAAGGTTTCACTATCTCACTCCCACTCAAAAAAGTCCGTATTTCGGAATATTCCGCATTTCGGAATATTTGGATATGGGATACTCAACCTGTATATATATATATATATATATATATATATATCTGTACATATACTAGTCCAGTGCAGTTTCATTGTCATAATATTTATCTACATTGCCTGTGACTGTGTGTGCCTGTATCTGCTATGTGGTTTCACTTTCAGTGTTTCCCAGATATATCTATCACTATATTCTGTACCCTAGGGGACTAGGTGCATCAGGGTCATATATATAGTGCGTCACAGTATTTACCTATTATGTTTATTCTACTGTGTACTCAGTCACATTTTACCGGATTTATTCGCTGGCGTTGTGTACTGTGTCTACAGTCATTCAGTGATCGCAAATACTCGCTATAGCGCGTATTTTACGCGCTATAAGCAGTAAGGGACCCGGTTTTCAAAAATCAGCGGGTCCCACAGGACGCGCTGTGACGAGCGCTGCACACCGCGATCAGTAAATCCTCCTGCCGCCTCCCCGTGACCCCGTCCCCTTCCAATGGATGCTGCGCTGCCGTGAGAGCCCCCCCCCCCCCGGTCACTGATAGAAAGGGAGGGTGCCGCATGGTTGGTGCCGCCTCCCCGTCGCCTTGCAATTGCTGCCGCAAGCTACCCCCGAGAACCCCCCCCCCCCCCAGGTCACTGACCGACATTGCTGCCGCTTCCCCTCACTCACAGACGGCCCGACACAGCAGAGAGTGCGGCGGCTATAACGGAGCAGTGATTACCTGGCGGTGGGGGGGGACGGCTTTGACAGGCACAGTGTCTATGGAGCGCGGGCCTGGGGGCGGGTGGCAGGAGAGAGACGCGGAGTGGGGAGAGCTCTGTTCCCGGCTATTCTCAGCACCCAGCAACCAGGTAACAGGGATGGGCAGCTTGTGTTATTGTCTGCATATATACGTGTGTGTGTCGATGTTTGTTTATAATAAGTATGTGTGTGTCTGTATGTATGTATAGATGTATGTATGTGTGTGTGTGTGTGTTTTTACACTAAAGCCAGAGGTGTCTAACTTAAAATCTGGTTGCCAAGAAGTGGGTTCCCATCAGCTATATTTGGCAATTCATGTATGCAGTACCCTCTATTTGTACTGCCTTGGCATATCTGCACAATGGTATAATGCCACTTGGGCTAGCGGGGTAGTACCACACTCATGCTCAGCCTGGCGTAATGTGTATAACGTGCTCTGCCTGGCGCAATGTGTATAACGTGCTCTGCCTGGCGCAATGTGTATAATAACGTGCTCTGCCTGGCGCAATGTGTATAGTAACGTGCTCTGCCTGGCGCAATGTGTATAATAACGTGCTCTAACTGGCCCAAAGTGTATGACGTGCTGTACCTGGAGCAAAGTGTATGACGTGCTGTACCTGGCGCAAAGTGTATAACGTGCTGTACCTGGCGCAAAGTGTATAACGTGCTGTACCTGGCGCAAAGTGTATAACGTGCTGTACCTGGCGCAATGTGTATAACGTGCTGTACCTGGCGCAAAGTGTATAACGTGCTGTACCTGGCGCAAAGTGTATAACGTGCTGTACCTGGCGCAAAGTGTATAACGTGCTGTACCTGGCGCAAAGTGTATAACGTGCTGTACCTGGCGCAATGTGTATAACGTGCTGTACCTGGCGCAAAGTGTATAACGTGCTGTACCTGGCGCAATGTGTATAACGTGCTGTACCTGGCGCAATGTGTATAACGTGCTGTACCTGGAGTAAAGTGTATAATGTGCTGTACCTGGAGCAAAGTGTATAACGTGCTGTACCTGGCGCAAAGTGTATAACGTGCTGTACCTGGCGCAAAGTGTATAACGTGCTGTACCTGGCGCAAAGTGTATAACGTGCTGTACCTGGCGCAAAGTGTATAACGTGCTGTACCTGGCGCAGTGTGCATAGGAGGTTCTACCTGGTGCAATGTGTATAAGCGGCACTACTGTGTGGTGTAATGGGAATTGGCACTATTATGTGGTCACACCCTGTCCCCATGAAGCCACGCCCCTAAAATTTTGCGGCGCGCCTTCGGCGCGCGCCGCCTGTGCTTTGCAGGCTAGGAGGTGGAACACTAATTCACTTTCTGCCTAAGGGCACCAAAATATCTCTTTACACCTCTGGTGCAGGGTGTCCTGCATGCTACACAGCTCAGCAGCATTGTCATCCCATCCCCCACCTTGCAGCACTTTAGTGTCTAAACAAGATTAAGATTAATACGAACCTTTATTCCGATGGGACCCAGAAAAAGACCGGTAGGACCCCAATTTTTAAAAGTGAGGGGTCCATGGGACCCACTTTTTTGGGGGGTCAGCGCGATCACTGGTCATATACTAACGGATTTATTTGCAGGTATTGTACTCTGTCTAGCTTTATCGTACTAATTTGCTCTGTTGTTGCATTTGTGTACAATGTCTAACAAGAAGAGCAGTAAGTTTGTGGACGCTCCTGCATCATGCATAGCCAAAAATTTACCAGAGGGGGAAGCTGTGTATGATGGTCTATGTACTATGTATCATACATCTCCCAGTCAGTCCGCAGCTCCTGTAACCAATCAGGAGCCATCCTGGGTTGTGTTCACAAACCTACTGGGTACTCTGGTGGAATGCCTTATGCCCCCTATGCCATTACAGCCTGTGCCATTACAGCCACAAATTGTCCCTATGGTTAATCTACCTTTGGCGAAAAATTTGTCTAACGAGTTGCAGCAATTAAATTATTCCTTGGCCAGACAAAAATCTTCTCTAGGTCACTCTAGTGTCTCTGGGTCAGCTAAGCGGGCTGCTTCCTCCTCACAATCCACAAATCTCTCAGATGTTTCATTTGAAGAGGAGGGGGAGCATACTGTCCTGTCAGTCACTGAATCAGTTGTTTCTGACGAGGATTCTCCATTGCAAATTGATGTCACTGCCATAGTGGTTGCTATTGAGCAAATCCTACAAATCACTGATGATGAGGATTCCACTACTGTGGCTAAGAAAATGGATATGTTTAAACGGCAGAAGGTGGTTAAAAATCTATTAGCCCATTCTGACCATTTGGTGGACATCAGGCAGGAGCCCTGGTCTAATCCAGGGAAGAATTTCCCTCTGTCTAAATGGGCCTTGGCTTGCTATCCTCTCCCTGTAGAGTTATGTAACAAGTGGGAAAATTCACCACCGGTGGATTCTCATGTCACCCGCCTAGTGGTGTCATCCACTCTGCCTGTCACCACTGTCTCTTCACTGAAGGAACCGACAGATAAGCGTGTGGAGGGATGACTGAAATCTATTTACTCACAGGTGCTGTACATAGACCCACGATTGTGGCCTCTTGGACTGCAAAAGGAATTGAAACATGCGTTCAGGCATTAGAGGAAGAGCTGCCCGAGGATATACCTGACAATGCCAGACAATACCTGTCTCACATTACCCATGCCGCCTATTACATTCAGGAGGCGTCCTCTGAGGCGGGTGTGTTGGCATCCAAGGCGTTGACTACGTCTGTCCTGGCTTGCCGTACTCTGTGGTTGAGGTCATGGAAGGTGGACCAAGACTCCAAAAAGACCTTGGAGGTACTCCCCTTTAAGGCGGACATTTTGTTTGGGGAAGACTTAAATAAAATTGTGTCTGAATTGGCAGCTGCTAAGTCTGCCTTTCTCCCAAATACTAATCCTTCTACACAGAAGTCTAAAGGTACCACATTTCGTTCCTTTCAGCCTCAAGGGAAAGCAAAAGGTCAGGCATACCCGAGAACAATCTCGTGCTCCCAAAACCACTAAGCCCAAGGCAAAAAAGTCCTGGGCGGCCCATCAGCCTGCTTCTAAATAAGACAAGCCTGCCGCAGGAAGACCCCAGGGTGGGAGGCCGAGTTCTGCAGTTCACCCAGGTCTGGTTAATGACCACTTCAGATGCATGGGTGCGAGAAGTTGTCTCTCACGGGTACGCAGTCTCCTTCAAGAGACGTCCCCCTCGCCAGTTTTGCACCACGGTTATCCCTTCAGATCCGTTAAAGGCGCAAGCTTTTCAAAAGGTTGTGAGTTCTCTCCTGAATACAGGAGTGGTAGTGCCGGTTCCTCTGGTCCAGAGAGGCTGAGGTTACTGCTCGAACCTGTTTCTAGTTCCAAAACACAATGAGTCTTTCCGGCCTATACTCAACCTCAAATCACTGAACAAGTTTGTTAGAGTGTCCAAGTTCTGTATGGAGACTCTGTGCTCAATTGTACTGGCGATGGAACCCGGAGACTATATGGTATCCCTGGATATTCAGGATGCGTACCTGCATATACCTATTGCCAAGTCACATCAGCAGTATCTGCGGTTTGCTATTGGCAAACTAAATTATCAGTTCCAGGCTCTGCCATTTGGACTGGCTATGGCTCCTCGGATTTCACCAAGGTCATGGCCATAATGACGGCCCATCTCTGTCGCCAGGAAGTCAGGATCTTGCCGTATCTGGATGACTTGCTGATTCTAGCAAACTCCCACGATGTCCTCCTCAGTCATCTACAACTGACCGTAAGCTTCCTACAAGCTCACGGGTGGCTCATCAATTGGAAGAAATCCTCGGTAGTCTAAACTCAGAGCATGGTGCACCTGGGGGCACTCCTGGACACACACAGTCAATGACTGTTTCTGTCTCCAGTGAAAGGCCTAAGACTTCAAGACAGGATAAGATGCTTCCTTTGTTGCCCCAGAGTGTTCATGCACTCGGTGATGCAAGTACTTGGCCTGATGGTGTCGGCATTCGACATGGTAGAGTATGCTCAATTTCATTCTCACCCTCTGCAGAGGTTAATCCATTCCAAGTGGGATGGCCTACCTCATCGGATCAGATCTCACATGATTACTTTAACCGCCTTTGACCTGGTGGCTACAGGACCAGCAATTGAGCAGGGTACCGTCCCTTCTCGATCCCCAACTGGGTCCTGCTGACAACGGATTTCATTCTCACCCTCTGCAGAGGTTAATCCATTCCAAGTGGGATGGCCTACCTCATCGGATCAGATCTCACATGATCACTTTAATCACTTTGACCTGGTGGCTACAGGACCAGCAATTGAGCAGGGTACCGTCCCTTCTGGATCCCCAACTGGGTCCTGCTGACAATGGATGCCAGTCTGAGGGGATGGGGTGCAGTGTTGGAGCAACACTCTTTTCAGGGTTGCTGGACCAAGGAGGAGTCACTTCTCCCAATAAACATTCTGGACTTGTGGGCCGTGTTCAATGCATTAACTCTCGCCCTACCTTTGGTACAGAACAGGCTTGTTCAAGTAAGGTCAGACAATGCCACTATGGTGGCATACAGAAACCATCAAGGCGGTACTCGAAGCCACATGGTTATGATGGAAGTGTTAAAAATCCTTTGTTTGGCGGAATGCCATCTGCCAGCAATATCGGCAGTGTTCATTCTGGGCTTCCTAAACTGGGAAGCAGACTTCCTCAGTCACCAGGACATGCACGCCAGAGAGTGGAGTCTTCATCCAGAAGTCTTTCAACTCCTAGTGGACAAGTGGGGCCTACCAGACGTAACCTGATGGTGTCTTGACACAATCCCAACATTCCAGTCTTCAGATCAAGGACCAGGGATCCTCAAGCAGTGTTCGTGAGCACTGTTCCCTCCAGTGTCACTCCTGCCCAGGGTCCTGCGGAAGTTCAAACAAGAAGGAGGATTTCTACTTCTAGTCGATCCAGCGTGGCCCAGATGGCAATGGTTCTTAGACCTGCAGGATCTAATCGACAGAGCGTCCTCTTCTACTTCCTCAGTGCCCAGACCTCCTCGTACAGGGCCCTTGTCTTTATCTGGACCTGGCCAGGCTTGGTTTGACGGCGTGGCTCTTGAGGCATCACTCCTGAGAGCCAAAGGATTCTCTGAGGTGGTTATCCAAACTATTTGAAAAGCCCGCAAACCGGCATCTGATTGGATTTATTACAGGGTCTGGAATTTTTACTTCACCTGGTGTGCGGATAAGAATTATGATGCATACAGATGCAGAACTTCCAGAATTCTGGCTTTTCTGCAAAGAGGCCTGGACTTTGGCCTTCGTCTGGCCTCCCTCAAGGTTCACATATCTGCCTTGTCGGTATGGTTTCAGAGAAAAATTGCATCTATACCTGACGTTCATACATTCACTGAGGGTGTTTTTTTATGGATTAAGCCTCCATGGGATCTGTCTGTTGTCCTGAATGTCCTGCAAGAGTCTCCATTTGAACCTCTTGAGATGGTGGACCTTAAATGGCTCACGGCCAAGGTCTTGTTTTTACTGGCTATTGCTTCTGCAAGAAGGGTGTCAGACTTAGGTGCATTGTCCTCTCGTCCACCCTTTCTAATATTTCATTGTGACCGGGCAGTTCTAAGAACTTGTCCAGATTATTTACCTAAGGTGGTGCCATCTCTTCAACTTAACCAAGAGATTGTGGTTCTGGCCTTTATCTCTTCTGATTTGTTCTCCAAAGAGTGGTCTTTGGATGTGGTACGGGCTCTCCGTGTATATGTGGAGAGGACTGCCTTTATCAGGAGGTCAGATTCCCTTTTTGTTTGGTTTGGTTTTCACAAACGTGGCTGGCTTGCAAATAAGCAAACCCTGGCCAGATGGATTAGAATGGTGATTGCACAAGCTTATGTGCAGGCTGGACTCCCAGCTCCTGCTGCTATTAAAGCCCATTCTACTTGGTCTGTTGAACCTTCTTCGGCGGCCCACCATGGCGCGTCCGCAGAACAATTTTGCAAGGTGGCTACGTGGTTCTCGGTGAAAATGTTTATTAGGTTCTATGCCTTTGATACTTCCGCCTCCCAGCATGCTTCCTTTGGACGCCGGGTTCTCATACCCGCTAAGGCGCGTCCCCTCCCTTGAGGAATTGCTTTAGGACATCCCCGATGTTTCCCTGTGGAAACCAATGTAACCTGCTGCAGAAAAGGAGAGTTATGGTAGACTTACCATTGTTAACTCTCTTTCTGCGAGGTACATTGGGTTCCACAGGGCATCCATCCTGACGCACCTAGCTTCTATGGGTTTGTATGGCATTAGCCGCTGGTCCCTTCTCCTGTCGTGAGAATGTGTTTCTATGTGACTAACATCTACCTTCTTTCTTACCTGCTCCTGGAATGGATTGGTTAATGAAACTGAGCTCACAGTGCCTGGAGGCGGGGTTATAGAGGAGGCCCCAATGTATCCTGGGACAGCCTAAAGCTTTAGTCTGTTGGTGCCTCTGGATCAAGATCCACTGTACACCCTGAAGTGTCCCTGTGGAACCCAATGTACCTCGCAGAAAGAGTTAACAATGGTAAGTCTACCATAACTCTCCTTTTTTTTTGTAACAACTTAACAGAACCCCCCCTCCCCCCCCCCCCACACACACACATACATAACATTTGCTACTTGAATTGCCATTATTTTAGATGAACCAGTACTCCCTCCCCCCTCCCTCTTTTATTCTTATTGCGCTTTTCAAAGTTTATGTATAGGTATCTCATATGGTAATTTATATTTTAATAAGTTTACAGTGGAACTTCGGTATTATCATTATTATGCCATCTCTTCTGGACCTTTCACTGACTGTTCCTCACCAACAGATGCTAACGTTGTGTTGTGGTTTTGTTATGTAACACTGTGTGTGATCCAGTAAGAGAACACAGGTCACAGAGACAGTGTAGATTTACATCTTCCTTCTGTCAGAGGCAGGAAGAGACACAGAAACTGTGCAGAAATTAACAACACCCAAAATACAAAATATAGTGGATTGCAAGCTCTGGTAACACTCTGCTTCTAATACTATTATTAGTATTTATTACCATTATTTACATGACACCTAAAAAAAATCCATAAGAATATTTTGATTTCACAAGCTTTGGTTCCACATTGGTTAGCATGATCTTATCACTTTTAAAGTTGAGTAAAAATAAGAATTTACTTACCGATAATTCTATTTCTCGTAGTCCGTAGTGGATGCTGGGAACTCCGTAAGGACCATGGGGAATAGCGGCTCCGCAGGAGACTGGGCACAAAAGTAAAGCTTTAGGACTACCTGGTGTGCACTGGCTCCACCCCCTATGACCCTCCTCCAAGCCTCAGTTAGGATACTGTGCCCGGACGAACGTACACAATAAGGAAGGATTTTGAATCCCGGGTAAGACTCATACCAGCCACACCAATCACACCGTACAACTTGTGATCTGAACCCAGTTAACAGCATGATAACAGAGGAGCCTCTGGAAAGATGGCTCACAACAACAATAACCCGATTTAGTTAACAATAACTATGTACAAGTATTGCAGACAATCCGCACTTGGGATGGGCGCCCAGCATCCACTACGGACTACGAGAAATAGAATTATCGGTAAGTAAATTCTTATTTTCTCTGACGTCCTAGTGGATGCTGGGAACTCCGTAAGGACCATGGGGATTATACCAAAGCTCCCAAACGGGCGGGAGAGTGCGGATGACTCTGCAGCACCGAATGAGAGAACTCCAGGTCCTCCTCAGCCAGGGTATCAAATTTGTGGAATTTAGCAAACGTGTTTGCCCCTGACCAAGTAGCTGCTCGGCAAAGTTGTAAAGCCGAGACCCCTCGGGCAGCCGCCCAAGATGAGCCCACCTTCCTTGTGGAATGGGCTTTTACAGATTTTTGCTGTGGCAGGCCTGCCACAGAATGTGCAAGCTGAATTGTACTACAAATCCAACGAGCAATAGTCTGCTTAGAAGCAGGAGCACCCAGCTTGTTGGGTGCATACAGGATAAACAGGGAGTCAGATTTTCTGACTCCAGCCGTCCTGGAAACATATATTTTCAGGGCCCTGACAACGTCCAGCAACTTGGAGTCCTCCAAGTCCCTAGTAGCCGCAGGTACCACAATAGGCTGGTTCAGGTGAAACGCTGAAACCACCTTAGGGAGAAATTGTGGACGAGTCCTCAATTCTGCCCTGTCCGTATGAAAAATCAGGTAAGGGCTTTTATAAGATAAAGCCGCCAATTCTGACACGCGCCTGGCCGAAGCCAGGGCCAACAGCATGACCACTTTCCATGTGAGATATTTCAAATCCACAGATTTAAGTGGTTCAAACCAATGTGATTTTAGGAACCCCAAAACTACATTGAGATCCCAAGGTGCCACTGGAGGCACAAAAGGAGGCTGTATATGCAGCACCCCCTTGACAAACGTCTGAACTTCAGGAACTGAAGCCAGTTCTTTCTGGAAGAAAATCGACAGGGCCGAAATCTGAACCTTAATGGATCCTAATTTTAGGCCCATAGACACTCCTGTTTGCAGGAAATGCAGGAATCGACCCAGTTGAAATTCCTCCGTTGGGGCCTTCCTGGCCTCGCACCACGCAACATATTTCCGCCAAATGCGGTGATAATGCTTTGCGGTCACATCCTTCCTGGCTTTGATCAGGGTAGGAATGACTTCTTCCGGAATGCCTTTTTCCTTCAGGATCCGGCGTTCAACCGCCATGCCGTCAAACGCAGCTGCGGTAAGTCTTGGAACAGACAGGGTCCTTGCTGGAGCAGGTCCCTTCTTAGAGGTAGAGGCCACGGGTCCTCTGTGAGCATCTCTTGAAGTTCCGGGTACCAAGTCCTTCTTGGCCAATCCGGAGCCACGAGTATAGTTCTTACTCCTCTCCATCTTATAATTCTCAGTACCTTGGGTATGAGAGGCAGAGGAGGGAAACACATACCAGAGCGTCCACAGCTATTGCCTGAGGGTCCCTTGACCTGGCGCAATACCTGTCCAATTTTTTTGTTGAGGCGGGACGCCATCATGTCCACCTTTGGTTTTTTCCAACGGTTTACAATCATGTGGAAGACTTCTGGGTGAAGTCCCCACTCTCCCGGGTGGAGGTCGTGCCTGCTGAGGAAGTCTGCTTCCCAGTTGTCCACTCCCGGAATGAACACTGCTGACAGTGCTATCACATGATTTTCCGCCCAGCGAAGAATCCTTGCAGCTTCTGCAATTGCCCTCCTGCTTCTTGTGCCGCCCTGTCTGTTCACGTGGGCGACTGCCGTGATGTTGTCCGACTGGATCAGCACCGGCTGACCTTGAAGCAGAGGTCTTGCTTGGCTTAGGGCATTGTAAATGGCCCTCAGCTCCAGGATATTTATGTGAAGTGATGTCTCCAGGCTTGACCACAAGCCCTGGAAATTTCTTCCCTGTGTGACTGCTCCCCAGCCTCGCAGGCTGGCATCCGTGGTCACCAGGACCCAGTCCTGAATGCCGAATCTGCGGCCCTCTAGAAGATGAGCACTCTGCAACCACCACAGGAGAGACACCCTTGTCTTTGGTGACAGGGTTATCCGCTGATGCATCTGAAGATGCGATCCGGACCATTTGTCCAGCAGGTCCCACTGGAAAGTTCTTGCGTGGAATCTGCCGAAAGGGATTGCTTCGTAGGAAGCCACCATTTTTCCCAGGACCCTTGTGCATTGATGCACTGACACTTGGCCTGGTTTTAGGAGGTTTCTGACTAGTTCGGATAACTCCCTGGCTTTCTCCTCCGGGAGAAACACCTTTTTCTGGACTGTGTCCAGGATCATCCCTAGGAATAGAAGACGTGTCGTCGGGATCAGCTGCGATTTTGGAATATTGAGAATCCAACCGTGCTGCCGCAACACTACTTGAGATAGTGCTACCCCGACTACCAAGTGTTCCCTGGATCTTGCCCTTATCAGGAGATCGTCCAAGTACGGGATAACTAAAACTCCCTTCCTTCGAAGGAGTATCATCATTTCGGCCATTACCTTGGTAAAGACCCGGGGTGCCGTGGACAAACCAAACGGCAGCGTCTGAAACTGATAGTGACAGTTCTGTACCACAAACCTGAGGTATCCTTGGTTAGAAGGGTAAATTGGGACATGGAGGTAAGCCTCCTTGATGTCCAAAGACACCATATAATCCCCTTCTTCCAAGTTCGCAATCACCGCTCTGAGTGACTCCATCTTGAATTTGAACCTGTGTATGTAAGTGTTCAAGGATTTCAGATTTAAAATAGGTCTCACCGAGCCGTCCGGCTTCGGTACCACAAACAGCGTGGAATAATACCCCTGTCCCTGTTGCAGGAGGGGTATCTTGATTATCACCTGCTGGGAATACAGCTTGTGAATGGCTTCCAATACCGCCTCCCTGTCGGAGGGAGACGTCGGTAAAGCAGACTTTAGGGGAGTGCCTGAGTCCGCTTGTAAAGCCCCAGCGTCATGCTGAGGACTTGGCAGAAACGGGAGAGGGCTTCTGTTCCTGGGAACTGGCTGTTTGCTGCAGCCTTTTCCCTCTCCCTCTGCCACGGGGCAGAAATGAGGAGCCTTTTGCCCGCTTGCCCTTATGGGGCCGAAAGGACTGCGCCTGATAATACGGCGTCTTCTTATGTTGAGAGGCTACCTGGGGTAAAAATGTGGATTTCCCAGCAGTTGCCGTGGCCACCAGGTCTGATAGACCTACCCCAAATAACGCCTCCCCTTTGTAAGGCAATACTTCCATATGCCTTTTGGAATCAGCATCACCTGACCACTGCCTCGTCCATAACCCTCTTCTGGCAGAAATGGACAGCGCACTTACTCTTGATGCCAGTCGGCAAATATCCCTCTGTGCATCACGCATATATAGAAATGCATCTTTCAAATGCTCTATAGTTAGTAATATACTGTCCCTATCTAGGGTATCAATATTGTCAGTCAGGGAATCCGACCAAGCCACCCCAGCACTGCACATCCAGGCTGAGGCGATTGCTGGTCGCAGTATAACACCCGTGTGAGTGTATTTTAGGATATTCTCCTGCTTTCTGTCAGCAGGTTCCTTAAGGGCGGCCGTATCAGGAGACGGTAGTGCCACCTGTTTTGACAAACGTGTGAGCGCTTATCCACCTTAGGGGGTGTTTCCCAACGTGCCCTATCCTCTGGCGGGAAGGGTATGATGCTAATAACCTTTTAGGAATTATCAGTTTTTTATCGGGGGAAACCCACGCTTCATCACACACTTCATTTAATTCCTCAGATGCAGGAAAAACTACAGGCAGTTTTTTCTCACCCAACATAATACCCTTTTTAGCGGTACTTGTATTATCAGAAATATGTAAAACATTTTTCATAGCATCAATCATGTAACGTGTGGCCCTACTGGAAGTCACATTCGTCTCTTCATCGTCGACACTGGAGTCAGTATCCGTGTCGGCGTCTGTATCTGCCATCTGAGGTAACGGGCGTTTTAGAGCCCCTGATGGCTTTTGAGACGCCTAGACAGGCACGAGCTGAGTAGCCGGCTGTCTCATGTCATCAACCGTCTTTTGTAAAGAGCTGACCCTGTCACGTAATTCCTTCCATAAGCTCAGCCAATCAGGTGTCGACTCCCTAGGGGGTGACATCTCCATTACAGGCAATTGCTCCGCCTCCACACCATTTTCCTCCTCATACATGTCGACACAATCGTACCGACACACAGCACACACACAGGGAATGCTCTGATAGAGGACAGGACCCCACTAGCCCTTTGGGGAGACAGAGGGAGAGTATGCAAGCACACACCAGAGCGCTATATATATACAGGGATAACCTTATAGAAGTGTTTTTCCCCTTATAGCTGCTGTTTTATTTATACTGCGCCTAATTAGTGCCCCCCTCTCTTGTTTTACCCTTTTCTGTAGTGCAGGACTGCAGGGGAGAGTCAGGGAGACGTCCTTCCAGCGGAGCTGTGAGGGAAAATGGCGCCCGTGTGCTGAGGAGATAGGCTCCGCCCCCTTCTCGGCGGACTTTTCTCCCGCTTTTTGCTGTATTCTGGCAGGGGTTAAAATACATCCATATAGCCCTGGGGGTTATATGTGATGTATTTTCGCCAGCCAAGGTGTTTCTATTGCTGCTCAGGGCGCCCCCCCCCCAGCGCCCTGCACCCTCAGTGACCGGAGTGTTAAGTGTGCCTGAGGAGCAATGGCGCACAGCTGCAGTGCTGTGCGCTACCTTGGTGAAGACTGATGTCTTCTGTCGCCGATTTTCCGGACCTCTTCTTGCTTCTGGCTCTGTAAGGGGGCCGGCGGCGCGGCTCTGGGACCGGACTCCGAGGCTGGGCCTGTGTTCGGTCCCTCTGGAGCTAATGGTGTCCAGTAGCCAAGAAGCCCAAGCTGGCTGCAAGCAGGCAGGTTCACTTCTTCTCCCCTTAGTCCCTCGATGCAGTGAGCCTGTTGCCAGCAGGTCTGACTGAAAATAAAAAACCTAAAACTAAACTTTTACTAAGAAACTCAGGAGAGCCTCCTAGAATGCACCCTTCTCGGCCGGGCACAAAAATCTAACTGAGGCTTGGAGGAGGGTCATAGGGGGAGGAGCCAGTGCACACCAGGTAGTCCTAAAGCTTTACTTTTGTGCCCAGTCTCCTGCGGAGCCGCTATTCCCCATGGTCCTTACGGAGTTCCCAGCATCCACTAGGACGTCAGAGAAATTATCAATGCATGCAAAGTTTTCATTCTTACCTCCTTCATAGCACTGGCATATCTGTAATGGGTGCAGGGTGTGCCCACACACCACACAGCCTGAACCCAAATAATTATACTTACCGCTCCATCGGCCTAGTGTGGCTACAGAAGTCACTGGGAAAATGGGCACTTGCCATTTTACCAGAGATTTGCGTGTGCGCAGTAGAGATGTCCCCAGGAAAAAGCCGTGGCTCCATCTTCCCGGAAACCTGCATATGCACAGTAGTCTCCGGTACAAAGCCAAAGTCTACTGCACCGCTGGAGAGGAGGGGGCCGCCCCTTGCACATAGAATACTGGTGTCTCCTGGCATCAACAAGGCGCATATGCCTCTGATCTCTCATGGCATAAACTGGTGAAACTGGTTCTCTTGCAGAGCTGGACTATTGAGATTTGTCCATCGCTGCAAGCTTTTTTTCAGGCACCTTTTATACTTGTTTCTTGGCACAAAACGTGTCCAACTCCAGGCAGGGCTGCCAAGAGAAATCCTGGGCCCTGTTACAACAACTTCCTCCCCCCCCCCTAGAGTGGGTGTGGCCACAGTATGTATACAGTATTTACCTATTTCTATATATACATACATACCTCCCAACATTGAGGAAGGTGTAAGCGGCACTCCGGCTCAGGCGTGGCCTTGGGAAAAGGGTGTGCAGCTTAGTGGGATGATGCGTCCACAAGCCACGCCTCCTGAATTCGTCACTATGGGGGCATGGCCAGCGCTCTGTGAGCTGCTGGCATGCCCCCAGCCCCTCTGTCTCCCGTGAATAGACATTGTAGCGTCTATCCACTGCTGCTCTGCTAATGACAAAATAACGGGACTTCCCGCCAGACTCGGAAACCAGAACGAGGCAATACCTCATCATCCCGCTGTCGGATTCTCGCAGGTTTTGGATTCCATATAAGGAGCCGCGCTTCGCTGACATTTTCACTCCAGTCCTGGAGAGTGTAGCGAGAGGACGGGTCTACTCATTGTCTGTCTGTGCGGGAAAGTGGTATGGAGACCTGCTCTTATGTGTCATTCCAGTGCTGTTTTGTGCTGCATCAGTCCAGTGGTGGTGTCTTGTGCTGCATCAGTCCAGTCACAGTGGTGTGTCCTGTGCTGCCATAAGTCCAGTGCTGCTGTATATGTCCAGTGCAGTGGTGCTGTCTTGTGCTGCATCAGTCCAGTGGTGGTGTCCTGTGCTGCCATAAGTCCAATGCTGCTGTATATGTCCAGTGCAGTGGTGCTGTGTTGTGCTGCATCAGTCCAGTGGTGGTGTCCTGTGCTGCCATAAGTCCAGTGCTGCTGTATATGTCCAGTGCAGTGGTGCTGTGTTGTGCTGCATCAGTCCAGTGGTGGTGTCTTGTGCTGCCATAAGTCCAGTGGTGGTGTCCTGTGCTGCCATAAGTCCAGTGGTGGTGTCCTGCGCTGCCATAAGTCCAGTGCTGCTGCAGTTTAAGTCCAGTGTAGTGGTGGTGTCCTGTGCTGCCATAAGTCCAGTGGTGGTGTCCTGTGCTGCCAGGGGCGGATTGGGATGTAAAAGCAGCCCAGGAAACTTATGGAAGCAGCCAAAATGGAGGCGGAGTTTGTAGGGGGGTGGGGTCTGTTGGGAGTGAGATCCCTCCTTACAGAATCTGATTCAAAGGTTGATGCAGTTGCGGGCCTCCTTGCATCTTTCGCTGCAGATGCTTCTGTGACTTCAGGCTAACGTCGCTACATTTAGGGGCGGGATGTGAGTAATAGTGGTGGGGGGAGGGCAGACTGGAAGTTGTAGTGGTGAATAGTAGGGGGTAGGCTGGGAGTAATAGAAGGGGGGGCAGCATGGAGCAGAAGTAGTAGTGCAGAGCGGGGGGGGGCAGACTGGGGTAGTAGTGTTGGAGAGCAGGGGCAGGCTGGGTGTAATAGAAGGGGGAAGCAGGGGGCAGGATGGGAGTAGCAATAGAGCAGAGGGGGGCAGACTGGGCATAGTAGTGGTGGAGAGCAGGGGGGCAGGCTGGAAGTAATAGAAGGGGGCAAGGATGGGAGTAGTGGTGGGAAGAAATGGTTAGGATGGGAGTGGAAGGGACTCATTCAATGAGAATAAATTAGAATAAGGAACAAGATATAACATGTGGAGAGAGAGAGTTAGATTTGGGTGGGGTGTGTTCAATCTGCAATCTAATTTGCAGTGTAAAGATAAAGCAGCCAGTATTTACCCTGCACAGAAATAAAATAACCCACCCAAATCTAACTCTTTCTGCACATGTTATATCTGCCCCCCCCCCTGCAGTGCACATGGTTTTGCCCAATTGCTATCAAAAATCCTGCTGCGATCAACTTGGAATTACCCCCAAGGATCTCACCTCCTCCTCTTTGCAGCTCTTGGGTCCTGGATGTTGTCAGTCCCTCCATGTTGATAGCAGGCTCACACAGGAAGGATAGTCTGGGTGTGTAAATGATGGGTCCCTCTCCTTCAGCAGCTCTTCTGTCTCTTCCCTGCATGGTGCAGCCGTATAAGTCCAGGTGTACTGCCATATAAGTTCAGGGGATTTCCCTCCAAACGGCTCATAATTGCATTGATCCCTTCTTTGTGCGGAATATTGGTATAGAGACTTACTACGTTGAAGCTACTCAGTACATTGGTGAGTGATCACCATGGACGTTGCTCCCGCCCCCTCCGGCGGCCGTCTGAGATACGCAATGTGATGCAGTGACGCCCATACCCGGAAGTGCAGGGCGACGCCGGGAGGTGTATGATACACTGACTACTATAAAGGTTTGTGTCTGTTAATGTAGCTTTGTCCTGACGAAAGGTGCTAATAAAAAGCGCCTGAAACGTTGATGCAAAACTTGCTGTGTGTTGTCTACGTCATTGAAAATTCCTAGGAGTGCCGCCCGGTATCGTTTCTCTCTCTCTCTCTCTCTCTCTCTCTCTCTCTCTATATATATATATATATATATATATATACTGTAATAGTAATGTATGGATGCATGTATTATAGAATATTTATATAGAATTTGTAAGACACACTGTTGTGTCTGTCCCTCACAGTCACAGTTCTGAGCTCACAGTGTCGCAGACTAGCTCTCGACCAGGTGACCAGCTCTGCTGCTTATTCTTACAACTGCGCTGATCTGCTCCACTTCTTAAACCCACTGGCCACGCCCAGCCAGCTGCATGCCTGCCCCTCCCAGTCCCTGCCCACTTCCTGGAGCTTGCTGATTCTGAAGAGGCCATCCAGAGCCTGCTGCAGAGATTGACTCGCGAGATGATGATATTAGCAAGATCCTAGCAACGGTGCGGCGGCTGGAAGTAGCTGTGAGGGACATCCACGACAAGGGACAAACAGCTAGGTGACACACACATACATCCCTCCTCCCGGCGGCCCGAACTAACGTTCACACGCCCGCCCGCCCGCCCACTGATTTATAATAAAGAAAAATATCCCACCAAAAAAATGGCTACTGGTGTGCTCTGGCCTCGGCCCCCTGGCATACCCGGGCCTGGGTAATCTGTACCCCCTCTCTCAACACCACTGACTCCAGGAGCCCCTTATTCTTTTGTTAGTTCTTTCTTATTTCTTTGTTACCTTTCTACAAAGTGCCCCTGGCATAGAAAAGCTCATTACATTTCTTACCCTCCTCACAGTTAGTTCCTCTGTATCCTGGGCAGCATCTCCATTCCAATGCAGTCACCGACTTATAGCTGAGTCTATAAGTTGGTCGGACAACTGTCCTGTAACTGAAAGAAATTCAGGAAACTAAGTAAAGACTGCATGAGACATACATGGGCACAGACAATCATATGACTATATGTTGTGTATAAGACAAAGACACAACTATAAGAAACAAAACAGAGATGGAGAAAGAGTAACATTGACACCGAGTAATCCTATCAGGCTCTGTAGACTCACCTTCCCCCAGAGCAGCCTGATGCCCAGTGACAATTCTGGTACACTCTCTGCAGGAAAGTGCCATTCTGAACTTGGCAGGACACTGTCCGACTGATGGGTACAGAGCACCAGTTCCTACAATACAGAGAAGTGAGGTACAATAATTACACTTAGATATAATCAGATACAATTTTTGCCCCATAAAATAATTTACATCATAAGCAAAGTAACCTGGCATCATTCTAATGAGTCTGTATTAAATGTTTTCTTTCCTGCACCATAGTAACATTTTGAAGAGGCCCCTGCCCCATTGCTTCTAGAGAGACACCTCTTTCCATAGCAGTTGTTCATTTTAATGCCCCATAGTAATGCCCTAGTTAATTTTATGCCCCATAGTAGTGTCCTAGTTAATTTTACACCCCATATTAGAGATGAGCGCCTGAAATTTTTCGGGTTTTGTGTTTTGGTTTTGGGTTCGGTTCCACGGCCGTGTTTTGGGTTCGAACGCGTTTTGGCAAAACCTCACCGAATTTTTTTTGTCGGATTCGGGTGTTTTTTTCCAAAAACACTAAAAAACAGCTTAAATCATAGAATTTGGGGGTCATTTTGATCCCAAAGTATTATTAACCTCAAAAACCATAATTTACACTCATTTTCAGTCTATTCTGAATACCTCACACCTCACAATATTATTTTTAGTCCTAAAATTTGCACCGAGGTCGCTGTGTGAGTAAGATAAGCGACCCTAGTGGCCGACACAAACACCGGGCCCATCTAGGAGTGGCACTGCAGTGTCACGCAGGATGTCCCTTCCAAAAAACCCTCCCCAAACAGCACATGACGCAAAGAAAAAAAGAGGCGCAATGAGGTAGCTGTGTGAGTAAGATTAGCGACCCTAGTGGCCGACACAAACACCGGGCCCATCTAGGAGTGGCACTGCAGTGTCACGCAGGATGGCCCTTCCAAAAAACCCTCCCCAAACAGCACATGACGCAAAGAAAAAAAGAGGTGCAATGAGGTAGCTGTGTGAGTAAGATTAGCGACCCTAGTGGCCGACACAAACACCGGGCCCATCTAGGAGTGGCACTGCAGTGTCACGCAGGATGGCCCTTCCAAAAAACCCTCCCCAAACAGCACATGACGCAAAGAAAAAAAGAGGCGCAATGAGGTAGCTGACTGTGTGAGTAAGATTAGCGACCCTAGTGGCCGACACAAACACCGGGCCCATCTAGGAGTGGCACTGCAGTGTCACGCAGGATGTCCCTTCCAAAAAACCCTCCCCAAACAGCACATGACGCAAAGAAAAAAAGAGGCGCAATGAGGTAGCTGACTGTGTGAGTAAGATTAGCGACCCTAGTGGCCGACACAAACACCGGGCCCATCTAGGAGTGGCACTGCAGTGTCACGCAGGATGTCCCTTCCAAAAAACCCTCCCCAATCAGCACATGATGCAAAGAAAAAGAAAAGAAAAAAGAGGTGCAAGATGGAATTGTCCTTGGGCCCTCCCACCCACCCTTATGTTGTATAAACAAAACAGGACATGCACACTTTAACCAACCCATCATTTCAGTGACAGGGTCTGCCACACGACTGTGACTGATATGACGGGTTGGTTTGGACCCCCCCCAAAAAAGAAGCAATTAATCTCTCCTTGCACAAACTGGCTCTACAGAGGCAAGATGTCCACCTCATCTTCACCCTCCGATATATCACCGTGTACATCCCCCTCCTCACAGATTATCAATTCGTCCCCACTGGAATCCACCATCTCAGCTCCCTGTGTACTTTGTGGAGGCAATTGCTGCTGGTCAATGTCTCCGCGGAGGAATTGATTATAATTCATTTTAATGAACATCATCTTCTCCACATTTTCTGGATGTAACCTCGTACGCCGATTGCTGACAAGGTGAGCGGCGGCACTAAACACTCTTTCGGAGTACACACTTGTGGGAGGGCAACTTAGGTAGAATAAAGCCAGTTTGTGCAAGGGCCTCCAAATTGCCTCTTTTTCCTGCCAGTATAAGTACGGACTGTGTGACGTGCCTACTTGGATGCGGTCACTCATATAATCCTCCACCATTCTATCAATGTTGAGAGAATCATATGCAGTGACAGTAGACGACATGTCCGTAATCGTTGTCAGGTCCTTCAGTCCGGACCAGATGTCAGCATCAGCAGTCGCTCCAGACTGCCCTGCATCACCGCCAGCGGGTGGGCTCGGAATTCTGAGCCTTTTCCTCGCACCCCCAGTTGCGGGAGAATGTGAAGGAGGAGATGTTGACAGGTCGCGTTCCGCTTGACTTGACAATTTTGTCACCAGCAGGTCTTTCAACCCCAGCAGACCTGTGTCTGCCGGAAAGAGAGATCCAAGGTAGGCTTTAAATCTAGGATCGAGCACGGTGGCCAAAATGTAGTGCTCTGATTTCAACAGATTGACCACCCGTGAATCCTTGTTAAGCGAATTAAGGGCTGCATCCACAAGTCCCACATGCCTAGCGGAATCGATCCCTTTTAGCTCCTTCTTCAATGCCTCCAGCTTCTTCTGCAAAAGCCTGATGAGGGGAATGACCTGACTCAGGCTGGCAGTGTCTGAACTGACTTCACGTGTGGCAAGTTCAAAGGGCATCAGAACCTTGCACAACGTTGAAATCATTCTCCACTGCACTTGAGACAGGTGCATTCCACCTACTATATCGTGCTCAATTGTATAGGCTTGAATGGCCTTTTGCTGCTCCTCCAACCTCTGAAGCATATAGAGGGTTGAATGCCACCTCGTTACCACTTCTTGCTTCAGATGATGGCAGGGCAGGTTCAGTAGTTTTTGGTGGTGCTCCAGTCTTCTGTACGTGGTGCCTGTACGCCGAAAGTGTCCCGCAATTTTTCTGGCCACCGACAGCATCTCTTGCATGCCCCTGTCGTTTTTTAAAAAATTCTGCACCACCAAATTCAAGGTATGTGCAAAACATGGGACGTGCTGGAATTTGCCCATATTTAATGCACACACAATATTGCTGGCGTTGTCCGATGCCACAAATCCACAGGAGAGTCCAATTGGGGTAAGCCATTCCGCGATGATCTTCCTCAGTTGCCGTAAGAGGTTTTCAGCTGTGTGCGTATTCTGGAAAGCGGTGATACAAAGCGTAGCCTGCATAGGAAAGAGTTGGCGTTTGCGAGATGCTGCTACTGGTGCCGCCGCTGCTGTTCTTGCGGCGGGAGTCCATACATCTACCCAGTGGGCTGTCACAGTCATATAGTCCTGACCCTGCCCTGCTCCACTTGTCCACATGTCCGTGGTTAAGTGGACATTGGGTACAACTGCATTTTTTAGGACACTGGTGAGTCTTTTTCTGACGTCCGTGTACATTCTCGGTATCGCCTGCCTAGAGAAGTGGAACCTAGATGGTATTTGGTAACGGGGGCACACTGCCTCAATAAATTGTCTAGTTCCCTGTGAACTAACGGCGGATACCGGACGCACGTCTAACACCAACATAGTTGTCAAGGACTCAGTTATCCGCTTTGCAGTAGGATGACTGCTGTGATATTTCATCTTCCTCGCAAAGGACTGTTGAACAGTCAATTGCTTACTGGAAGTAGTACAAGTGGGCTTACGACTTCCCCTCTGGGATGACCATCGACTCCCAGCGGCAACAACAGCAGCGCCAGCAGCAGTAGGCGTTACACGCAAGGATGCATCGGAGGAATCCCAGGCAGGAGAGGACTCGTCAGAATTGCCAGTGACATGGCCTGCAGGACTATTGGCATTCCTGGGGAAGGAGGAAATTGACACTGAGGGAGTTGGTGGGGTGGTTTGTGTGAGCTTGGTTACAAGAGGAAGGGATTTACTGGTCAGTGGACTGCTTCCGCTGTCACCCAAAGTTTTTGAACTTGTCACTGACTTATTATGAATGCGCTGCAGGTGACGTATAAGGGAGGATGTTCCGAGGTGGTTAACGTCCTTACCCCTACTTATTACAGCTTGACAAAGGGAACACACGGCTTGACACCTGTTGTCCGCATTTCTGGTGAAATACCTCCACACCGAAGAGCTGATTTTTTTGGTATTTTCACCTGGCATGTCAACGGCCATATTCCTCCCACGGACAACAGGTGTCTCCCCGGGTGCCTGACTTAAACAAACCACCTCACCATCAGAATCCTCCTGGTCAATTTCCTCCCCAGCGCCAGCAACACCCATATCCTCCTCATCCTGGTGTACTTCAACACTGACATCTTCAATCTGACTATCAGGAACTGGACTGCGGGTGCTCCTTCCAGCACTTGCAGGGGGCGTGCAAATGGTGGAAGGCGCATGCTCTTCACGTCCAGTGTTGGGAAGGTCAGGCATCGCAACCGACACAATTGGACTCTCCTTGTGGATTTGGGATTTCGAAGAATGCACAGTTCTTTGCTGTGCTGCTTTTGCCAGCTTGAGTCTTTTCATTTTTCTAGCGAGAGGCTGAGTGCTTCCATCCTCATGTGAAGCTGAACCACTAGCCATGAACATAGGCCAGGGCCTCAGCCGTTCCTTGCCACTCCGTGTGGTAAATGGCATATTGGCAAGTTTACGCTTCTCCTCCGACAATTTTATTTTAGGTTTTGGAGTCCTTTTTTTACTGATATTTGGTGTTTTGGATTTGACATGCTCTGTACTATGACATTGGGCATCGGCCTTGGCAGACGACGTTGCTGGCATTTCATCGTCTCGGCCATGACTAGTGGCAGCAGCTTCAGCACGAGGTGGAAGTGGATCTTGATCTTTCCCTAATTTTGGAACCTCAACATTTTTGTTCTCCATATTTTAATAGGCACAACTAAAAGGCACCTCAGGTAAACAATGGAGATGGATGGATTGGATACTAGTATACAATTATGGACGGGCTGCCGAGTGCCGACACAGAGGTAGCCACAGTCGTGAACTACCGCACTGTACTGTGTCTGCTGCTAATATATAGACTGGTTGATAAAGAGATAGTATACTCGTAACTAGTATGTATGTATAAAGATAGAAAAAAAAACCACGGTTAGGTGGTATATACAATTATGGACGGGCTGCCGAGTGCCGACACAGAGGTAGCCACAGCCGTGAACTACCGCACTGTACTGTGTCTGCTGCTAATATAGACTGGTTGATAAAGAGATAGTATACTCGTAACTAGTATGTATGTATAAAGAAAGAAAAAAAAACCACGGTTAGGTGGTATATACAATTATGGACGGGCTGCCGAGTGCCGACACAGAGGTAGCCACAGCCGTGAACTACCGCACTGTACTGTGTCTGCTGCTAATATATAGACTGGTTGATAAAGAGATAGTATACTCGTAACTAGTATGTATGTATAAAGAAAGAAAAAAAAACCACGGTTAGGTGGTATATACAATTATGGACGGGCTGCCGAGTGCCGACACAGAGGTAGCCACAGCCGTGAACTACCGCACTGTACTGTGTCTGCTGCTAATATATAGACTGGTTGATAAAGAGATAGTATACTCGTAACTAGTATGTATGTATAAAGAAAGAAAAAAAAAACACGGTTAGGTGGTATATACAATTATGGACGGGCTGCCGAGTGCCGACACAGAGGTAGCCACAGCCGTGAACTACCGCACTGTACTGTGTCTGCTGCTAATATAGACTGGTTGATAAAGAGATAGTATACTACTAATATTATATACTGGTGGTCAGGTCACTGGTCACTAGTCACACTGGCAGTGGCACTCCTGCAGCAAAAGTGTGCACTGTTTAATTTTAATATAATATTATGTACTCCTGGCTCCTGCTATAACCTATAACTGGCACTGCAGTAGTGCTCCCCAGTCTCCCCCACAATTATAAGCTGTGTGAGCTGAGCAGTCAGACAGATATATAATATATATAGATGATGCAGCACACTGGCCTGAGCCTGAGCAGTGCACACAGATATGGTATGTGACTGACTGAGTCACTGTGTGTATCGCTTTTTTCAGGCAGAGAACGGATATATTAAATAAACTGCACTGTGTGTCTGGTGGTCACTCACTATATAATATATTATGTACTCCTGGCTCCTGCTATAACCTATAACTGGCACTGCAGTAGTGCTCCCCAGTCTCCCCCACAATTATAAGCTGTGTGAGCTGAGCAGTCAGACAGATATATATAATATTATATATAGATAATAGATGATGCAGCACACTGGCCTGAGCCTGAGCAGTGCACACAGATATGGTATGTGACTGAGTCACTGTGTGCTGTGTATCGCTTTTTTCAGGCAGAGAACGGATTATATTATGTACTCCTGGCTCCTGCTATAACCTATAACTGGCACTGCAGTAGTGCTCCCCAGTCTCCCCCACAATTATAAGCTGTGTGAGCTGAGCAGTCAGACAGATATATATAATATTATATATAGATAATAGATGATGCAGCACACTGGCCTGAGCCTGAGCAGTGCACACAGATATGGTATGTGACTGAGTCACTGTGTGCTGTGTATCGCTTTTTTCAGGCAGAGAACGGATTATAAATAAAAGTGGTGGTCACTGGTCACTATCAGCAAAACTCTGCACTGTACACTACTGAGTACTCCTAATGCTCCCCAAAATTAGTAAATCAAGTGTCTCTCTAATCTATTCTAATTCTAAACGGAGAGGACGCCAGCCACGTCCTCTCCCTATCAATCTCAATGCACGTGTGAAAATGGCGGCGACGCGCGGCTCCTTATATAGAATCCGAGTCTCGCGATAGAATCCGAGCCTCGCGAGAATCCGACAGCGTCATGATGACGTTCGGGCGCGCTCGGGTTAACCGAGCAAGGCGGGAAGATCCGAGTCGCTCGGACCCGTGAAAAAAAACATGAAGTTCGTGCGGGTTCGGATTCAGAGAAACCGAACCCGCTCATCTCTAATATATATATTATGTCACATTGCAGTGCCCCCTGTTCACCATACGTCACATTGTAGTGCTGCAGGTACACATTATGCTACACTTTCTGCAAGGTCATGTTAAGAAGTCCCCAGTTCATATTTTGTCATACTGTAATGCCCCAATTAAGTTTATGCCACAGGGTAATGCCCCACTTAATTTTATGCCACACTGTAGTGCTCACAGGTTATATTATGCCACACTGTATTGCCCACAGTTTATACTGTGCAATTACAATGCCTCAGTTCAGATTATGTAAATGACAGTGCTCTCCAGTCCATATTATGCTAATTACATTGGCCCTAGTACAGATTATAAAATTCACTACACCTCTTAACTTTCTCACTCACCTCTTAATTTTATATAATATCCATTACACACACATACACCACTCACTGATAATGTCTCCCCATGAGGAAGACTTGGTAAGAGATGATGGGGCTGAATCATCATAAGAAAAATAGGTGCTGTGTTAATTAAGGATTGAATTCGCAGTGAGTTCAACGTAAATATCAGAGGCATTCATCACGCCTCCTTTACTTAATTATCCCTTCCGAAAAGCTACAGTATGATTTCTGCAGAGACAGCTTTTTCGGAAGTGTGGGATACTTCCTGTGTTTCTCCAGATCTTCATTACATTCTCTATGGTGTCTTCTCTCCCTACATGCATATTCTCCTACGGTGTCTCTTCTCCCTCTCCGCAAATTCTTCCACGGTGTCTGATACTAACCCCGTGTGTGTCTCCTCTCCCTACTCGCATCCTCACGCCTGGTATCTCCTCTCCCTACCTGCATCCTCACACCAGGTGTCTCCTCTCCCTACCCACATCCTCACCCCTAGTGTCTCCCCTCCCTACCCGCATCCTCAACTCTGGTGTCTCCTCTCCCTACCCGCATTCTCTGTCGCAGACAGTGTGGACATAAGCGGCTGCTCTAGCCTGGATGGGAGGGGGGAGTTAAGTAGAGGAAGTAAGATGACAGTAGTGGGGAGCCTAGGAGGGAGGGAGCTGTAGCAGAGAGACGCCAAAGGTATGAGAAAACAGCGGCCAGAGCCGGCCCTAGGCATAGGCATTTGGAATGCCTAGGGGCACAAGCAGCTTCTGCTGATTAAAATTATATGCAGCATGCCTATATTCTGTGTGTGACTGCGGCTCTATCTGCATACGAAATGCATTACTAATGTGCAGCATATTTGTAAGGGGCATTATGTGTATCATTTTGCATATAAGGGCATTAATAATGTGTGGCGTATGTGTAAGGGACATTATGTGTATAAGGGCATTAATAATGTGTGCCATGTGTAAGGGGCATTATTGTGTGGTATTACGTGTATTATGTGTATAAAGGCATTACTAAATGTGTGGCATTATGTGTATAAGGTGTGCTACTTTGTGGAGTAATGTATAGAAAGGGCACTACTGTGTGATCTAATGTGAATAAAGAGCAATATGGTGTGGTGTAATGTGAATAAGGGGCACTACTACGAGGAGTAACGTGGTACTACTGTGTGATGTAATGTGAATAAGAGGCACTATTGCATGATATGTTGTGAATAAAGCTGCAGTACTGTGTGGCATAATTTCAACTGGGGGTATTATTGTGTGGCCATGTCCCTTCCCAGCAAGAACATGGCCTGTTTTGGGCTGCGCACCGAATGTGCACACTGTTCCTATTTAAAATATGGACTGCTATGGGTGAGGGGTGATGGTGCTGGGAAAGGGATACAGGCAGAACTAGTGTCTGTGCTAGGGGACACCAGCCAAAATCTTGCCTAGGGCATCATATTGGTTAGGGCCGGCTCTGACAGCGGGGAGTGATCTGAAAAGATCCCTCTGCTACACAGGCAGCCGTTTAAAAGGTAGCTTGAGAAGTAGTTTGGGTGCTTTATGCCATCTCAGAATAACGTATAGTAGTAACACTACTAAATTCAGAAAAAAAATTTTTTCCACAACTTGATGAATGCAATAATTTCCCTTTCCCCATACTAAAGTATGGGGACTGTGGAAATTATTGGAGGAGAAATGTAACAAGGACGTATCAGTGATATATTCTGTGTTACAGGAATGATGAATAGATCTGTTATTCCCATTAGCCTCTTACCTAAAGGTGCCCAGAAATACAATGATTTGGAACGATTTAGTTGCATCTTAATTATAAATAGTTCGGGAAAGTGCATATCGTTTAGTGTTCCTAAACGATAACAATCCGATGCACGGTCCCGCTTCTCGGGAGACTCATCCTCTGATCTTCCCTTCTGAAGGGAAGATATGGTGTCATATCGATCAATTTTGACTGAATCATTTGTGGTTTTTCGCATCCGATGTATTATTATTCTTTATTTATATGGCACCACAAGGGTTCCACAGCACCCAATTACAGAGTACATATGCACATAATCAAAACAGGAAAACAGTGACTCACAGATGAAAACAATATAGGACAAGTACAGGGTAACTAAGCATAACTACATCAGTAGACGACACTGAGATAAGTAATGTATCTTACGCTACATCGTCCAATCAGCGTCCGGTCAGTCGCAGATCAGTCGTTCAAGTGTGTGGGTACCTTTAACCTTATTTGCCAAAGGTGATGCTTCAAATTCTCCATGCCCATGGCAGCTTTTGAATCTTACACTGCATCCCCATGTCGGCAAGGCTTTCAGTGAAGAATGAAGTTTATAGTAAGTGCAAAGACAGGAAGAGGGGTCAGTGACTAACCATCTCCTACTTCCTAATGCAGAAAATTAAACTTTTGGAGGAGATTTTGTTAATTTCAGCACACTGGGGGTAATTCCAAGTTGATCGCAGCAGGATTTTTGATAGCAACTGGGCAAAACCATGTGCACTGCAGGGGAGGCAGATATAACATGTGCAGAAAGAGTTAGATTTGGGTGGGTTATATTGTTTCTGTGCAGGGTAAATACTGGCTGCTTTATTTTTACACTGCAAATTAGATTGCAGATTGAACACACCACACCCAAATCTAACTCTCTCTGTACATGTTATATCTGCCTCCCCTGCAGTGCACATGGTTTTGCCCAGTTGCTATCAAAAATCCTGCTGCGATCAACTTGGAATTACCCCCACTGTCCCTTTCTGTGACAATCCTTATCTCGGGCTAGTGCTGACTAGTCCCCTTTAGAGGCTGAGCAAAGGGCTGGACCCAACTGCTTAACAAGCAGACTCGGGAACTTGATAAACAATTACCTAGGTCTGGGGCCCTCTAGCCCTCTGACCCCCATAGCAATGGCATCTCCTGCACCCACTATAGCTATGTCCCGTGGTTTCTCTATTAAACATCTCTGTTTTATGGTCTCAGATTTTAAAGGTTTCTCTGTGGATAGTTTTATCCTACAGTATGCCTTCTATATAGACTGCAAAGTACTTTTTATTTTTTATATTGAATGCAATTTTATATATCTATTTTAATTTGCTGGGCTTTACAAGTATTTATAATTATTATTATTATTATTATTATTATTATTATTATTATCCTTTATTTATATTGTGCCACAAAGGTTCCGCAGAGCCTAACAAAGTACTTAAGCAAATGAATATTACAAGAACAGTGACTTACAGTACAAGACAATGTAAGACAAGTACATGGTATATAAACATTTCTTCATAAACGGACATGACACTGAAATAAGCATCAGGATGGCCGAAACTGAGGGCTAGGTGCCATTGTAAGGAGCATGGTGTAGGAGATAAGTAAGAGAAGGAAAGCACATGATGGAAGAGGGTCTTGCTCATGAAAGCTTACATTCTAAAGGGGAGGGGCAGAGAGACATAGATTGCTCACTATCTACCCCATCAGACAAAGATGGGGTAGATAGTGAGCTAGTTAGTTACAGTTTGTATGGTTTTATAGCCCTTTTCAAGACATTGTTGAATTGATAGTGAAATTAAGTTCACGGAGGTCTCCAGCTGTTTTGGCCAATGGATCTATAGAGGCAATGATATTAAATACAATACCAGGCGTGTTTTGGATTTAAAATTATTTCCCCTCATCCTATGAACATAACTGTTAAAGATGCTGTAGCTTTGAAAAGCACAAAATTTACCTCCTGGACTCCCGAGAGAGTAGACCAACCTCCACAGGCTCAGTGACATCATTTGCAGTGACTCACGTCAATGAAACTCTGCCCCCTTTGTACCTCTAACCTGGGCCTCACCCTCCAGCATCTCTGGAAAAGGCTAGGCAAAAAGTCGGCAAGTATGTGATGAACATGCAATAAAACACATACTGTAGTAGAGTCACTGTGATTGCTCAGCTACATAGTTATTGCCCCAGGCACCTCACATAGGTAAGAGGGAGTGTCACAGACAGACTAAGGCCCTCATTCCGAGTTGTTCGCTCGCAAGGCGAATGTAGCAGAGTTACACACGCTAAGCCGCCGCCTACTGGGAGTGAATCTTAGCTTCTTAAAATTGCGACCGACGTACGCGCAATATTGCGATTACAAACGAGTTAGCAGTTTCAGAGTAGCTCCAGACTTACTCTGCCTGTGCGATCATTTCAGTGCTTGTCGTTCCTGGTTGACGTCACAAACACACCCAGCGTTCGCCCAGGCACTCCCACCGTTTCCCCGGCCACTCCTGCGTTTTTTCCGGAAACGGTAGCGTTTTCAGCCACACGCCCCTGAAACGCCGTGTATCCGCCCAGTAACACCCATTTCCTGTCAATCACATTACGATCGCCGGAGCGAAGAAAAAGCCGTGAGTAAAAATACTTTCTTCATAGTAAAGTTACTTGGCGCAGTCGCAGTGCGAACATTGCGCATGCGTACTAAGCGGATTTTCACTGCGATGCGATGAAAAATACCGAGCGAACAACTCGGAATGAGGGCCTAAGTTTGAGACAGCTTCAGGGGTAAACATAAAGAACTGTGTGCCAGAGACCCCTGCAGATACAGAGGCCCTCATTCCGAGTTGTTCGCTCGCAAGGCGAATGTAGCAGAGTTACACACGCTAAGCCGCCGCCTACTGGGAGTGAATCTTAGCTTCTTAAAATTGCGACCGACGTACGCGCAATATTGCGATTACAAACGAGTTAGCAGTTTCAGAGTAGCTCCAGACTTACTCTGCCTGTGCGATCATTTCAGTGCTTGTCGTTCCTGGTTGACGTCACAAACACACCCAGCGTTCGCCCAGGCACTCCCACCGTTTCCCCGGCCACTCCTGCGTTTTTTCCGGAAACGGTAGCGTTTTCAGCCACACGCCCCTGAAACGCCGTGTATCCGCCCAGTAACACCCATTTCCTGTCAATCACATTACGATCGCCGGAGCGAAGAAAAAGCCGTGAGTAAAAATACTTTCTTCATAGTAAAGTTACTTGGCGCAGTCGCAGTGCGAACATTGCGCATGCGTACTAAGCGGATTTTCACTGCGATGCGATGAAAAATACCGAGCGAACAACTCGGAATGAGGGCCAGTGTGTGTTAGTGTGTGTGCACGGTGTGTATAGGCAGATATGAGGCGACAGACCTAAAGTAAGATGGTAACTAAATATTTCAGTTACACGATTAGACTGTATATATATATATATATATATATATATATATATATATATAATATGTATATATGAAACAATATTTGATGACAAGGAAAGTATTACATGTAACAAGCACACACATCAATCTCAGCTACTGCAATCTAATATAAAAATGTCATTTATTATGTTTTTCATGAAAACTCTTTGCTTACTTCTCCAACTCAGGCTTCAGTCATTATAAAACACTAAAACCTGTGTAAGTGGGAGATTGCAGTGACAATGGCCCTCATTCCGACTTGATCGCTTGCTAGCTGTTTTTAGCAGCCGTGCAAACGCATAGTCGCCGCCCACGAGAGAGTGTATTTTCGCTTTGCAAGTGTGCGAATGCCTGTGCAGCCGAGCTCTGCAAAAACATTTTGTGCAGTTTCAGAGTAGGTCTGAACTTACTCAGCCCTTGCGATCACTTCAATCTTTTTGGTGCCGGAATTGACGTCACACACCCGCCCTCCTAACGCCCGGACACGCCTGCGTTTTCCCTACCACTCCCAGAAAACGGTCAGTTGACACCCATAAACGCCCTCTTTCTGTCAATCTTCTTGCGATCGGCTGTGCGTATGGATTCTTTGTTAAAACCATAGCTCAGCAACGATCCGCATTGTACCCGTACGACGCGCGTGCGCATTGTGGTACATAGAGACCTGATCGCAGCGCAGCAAAAATCAGCAGCGTGCGATCAACTCGGAATGACCCCCAATGTACTGTAGTATGGGGATACAGTCAATTTGCCAGCTTTCAGGATCCCGGCGTTCAGAATACCTATGCCAAAATCCCGACAGTCGACAATGCCGGAAGCCGGAATCCCGGCGCACCAGGACTATTTCCCATTTCCCACGACACCCATAGAGTGGGAATAGATCCTGTGGGGAGAGCAGCGAGCCACCGAGCCCACAGCATTGAAAACGCAGTGAGGCCGCAAGGGGACTCTTAGCGCTCGCCCCGCTGCCGTCATTCTGGCGAGCGGGATGTCACTGTCTGGATATGTACAGCCGGCATCCTGTCCGCCGGTAATACATACCGTGGGCCAGATGTACTAAGCTTGAAAAGTGATAAATATCACTGTGATAAAGCACCAGCCAATCGGCTCCTAACTGTCATTTTTCAAACACAGCCTGTGACATGGCAGTTAATAGCCGATTGGCTGGTTCTTTTTTCACAGTGATATTTATCACTTTTCAGGCTTAGTACATCTCCCCCCGTATGTTTGAATGGTGAGAAATTACATTCTAAAACAAATAGAATAATACAATCTCCTTCTAGTGATCAATATGGCATAGTGGGTAGCTTTGAAAAAAAAATAGTAAGTTCCACACTTTATAGAATGCATGACAGTTGTATTCTAGCAAAAATTAGGCTCTGAAACTGGTTGTACAGAGATTTGGACGATCATGGTGTCACACAAATAAAACAAAATAATAATATTACTAACTAAGCAAAAATATAAAAATTCAGATGCTGTCAGAGATAGAACATCAAGAGAAAACAATCTGGAAAGGTATCCGTTTGGCTGGTCGACCATGTTATGGTCGACAGTCATTAGGTCGACCACTATTGGTCGACATTGACATGTTCGACATGGACACGTTGTCGACACGTGAAAAGGTCGACACATGAAAGGTCGACATGAGTTTGTCACATTTTTTCTCTTTTGGGGAACTTTTCCATATTTTACGATCCACGTGGACTACGATTGGGAACGGTAATCTCTGCCGGGCGCAGCGGTAGCAGAGCGAGGCACCTTGTCCGAAGCATGGCAAGCGAAGCGAGCCATGCGAGTGGATGCGGTGCACTAATTGGGGTTCCCCGTCACTTTACGCAGAAAACGACACAAAAAAGTTAATAAACTCATGTCAACCTTTTCATGTGTCGACCATTTGTCCATGTCGACCTTGTCAATGTAGACCAATAGTGGTCGACCTAATGACTGTCGATCATAACATGGTCGACCATTCATACCGGAACCGTCATGTTGGAGGGTATGTAGTTACTTCTTGACTGACATTGAACTGGCACGTTTATTTCTATGTTTAACATGCAGTTACACTGATTTTGTTGAAAGTACAATTGCAGGCAATTTCAGGGGTCTATCACTTTACAGACTGTTAGGTTGTCTCATCCTACACTGCTGTACTATTTTATACTTACCACCTGTTCCAGATTGGTTCCGGTACTAATGGTCGACCATGTTATGATCGACAGTCATTCAATGTCAGTCAAGAAGTAACTACATACCCTCCAACATGACCCCTTCCATCAGGTAGAAAATGCTCTGCTCCTGGACTTCCCAATTAGTAGGATTGCAGTCACCTGTGCTGAAATGATGAATTGTCGAGGAAGGTGTTTCCACACAGGTGACTGCAATCATACATCATCAGGAAGTCTAGGAGCAGAGCATTTTGTACCTGGTGGAAGGGGTCATGGGTATGCATACAAAATGTTCTGCTCCTGGACTTCCCTCTTATTTTATGATTGTTGTCACCTGTGTTAAAACACCTTTCTCATCAATGAACTAATTCAACACAGGAGACTGCAATCATAAAATGAGGGAGAAGACCAGGGGCAGACCGTTTTGTATCTAATGGAACGGGTCATGATAGAGGGTACGGGGTATGTATCTATCAGTGAAGAGCATATTGTCTGGTACAGAATACCAGGACAGCAAAACACTCCAGTGCTGAGAAAGATCTCCAATTGCAGTGTAAAAAGCGATGTATCAGGAAGAATGCTGGAATTGCAGCACAATACGCACTGAGGGGCCTGCTCTGTTGACATTTTGTTTATCTCTGCTTTTCCTCTGTTGATTTTCTCATATAAATTGTTAGTGTTCCCTCTCCAATATCCCCATGTCACAGTTATTCACCCGGAAATCTTTCTCTCCAGCCTCAATGGACGAAGCAATTTGTTCCACAGATAGTAACATTCCTAAAAAACTAAAAGGGTGAATTTTTACTATAAAAAGTAATGGGTTAATTCACAATTTACAACCTATGAAGTGGTGTTGTAAATGGTGTAAGAGACATTTGCATAAAATGCTGTGAGTTGTCAACCCTGAATGACCCATTAAACCCCTCCCTGCTGGCGTATAACACAGGGGGGTCTCTCTGCAGCTGGACCGACTCCCATCCTGACAGCAGCCAACAGTTTTAGTCCTTTGCCATGTGAAAAATGTTATGACCACTGCAATTGTCTCTAGTAGTGAAAGGGTTACGTTACAATTTCTCGTCAGCTACTGGGGGCCCTAAATTGCCTGAATATATAGCAATTCCTTAATCCTAAAATAACCTTTGAAAACTGCATCTGTTAAACTCCCATGCAGCCAGAGGGGCAGGCAAGCAGAAACACATTTTTCCACAGCAAAAAAAAATGAAAACTACTATATGAATGAGATTACATGTAATCTAGCCGCTCACAAACTGCAATTCTGTTGTTAGTTCTTGTGGCAAACTGAAAGTTCTTCCTCTTTATCTATTTCTGTATTAATAAACCACTGACCTGTCCCCCACAATGTAGCTGAACCTGAAACATGTATAATTCACTCAAGGTCAATGTTAAAATTCCAGCAGTCTGCGACTGAAATATGCAGAAAGAAAAAAAAGCTATTAAGGGTGCATGAGGTTAAAGAAGGGTACAGTAATTAGTACTTTGTCATCATCATGCTAAACAGTGATGAACACTGAACTTCAGCTATATATTAATCACAATGTCCCTGTTTACCTTCTGGGGGTTGTGAGGGATTCCCTGGTTTTGACTTGCAGTGCTGGTGAATATCGGTATTGAGTGCCAGATGTCCATGTGCAACAACCTTTGTCCAGCAGGGCACAGAGGTAGAGCAGAATATGCCAACTAGAGTAGCAGGGCACTGATAACCTCATGATTCATCCACACAGGGGACTGCACTTTGTGTTCTTCAAGGCAAAGTCCAGAAAAATAGTTTTGAAAGACTTAAAGGTTAGCTACTGATGCCCCCTCCATGAGTACAGGTGAGAGTCAGCGTGCGTCCAACTGCTTAGTGGGAAAATTGTCTGGTGATCCTCGATAAACCCAACTCAAAAAGTCACTAAGGACAAATCCGGCCTCCAGACTGCCCCTAAGTGAGAAGTCTCACTCCCCCCTGCCTCTCCTGACTTTCACAGAATGTGCCCCCCACGCTGCAGGGAGAAAGGAGAAAAGAAGCCTGTACAGACTCTGCCTACTTGCCTTGCACCGGCTTAGAAATCCCAAACAATTAAGTTTTTAAATCACTGCAATAGCATCCCCCTCCCTTACACACTCTCCTCCTTCCCTTACCTACCCTCTCTTCCTTCCCCTCCTCTCTTCACTTCCTAGCTGCCTCACTCTATCTTCCTCCCTCATTTATTTTGCTCTCCTTCTCCTTCAGTCCCCTTTCCCTCTCCCTCTCTTTTCCTCCTCCCACTGCACTTTTTTATATTTTTTACTGTGACATGGATACAATTCATGTCTTTTGTGCGCAGTTTTTAAATGCACAGTCTCATTCTGTGCCTGGATCCTATTTCTCCCCCTTCTATCTCCTACTCTGCGATTCCCTCATTCCCCCCACCAAGTCTCCTCTCCTTTTCCTGGCTTGCCTCTTGGTATATTTAAATCCAGGCCCTGTCATTAAATGGTTTCACAAAACTGGAACATCTACTTAGAATGAATCTGTGGTTGTATTCGTATATAGATCTCAAAATGAAACATGAACATGTCACAAAGGACCAAATGAGCAGATATAGAAACAAAGTTTCAAGTGCCTAAGAATGGTCCAGTCAGTATATTATTATATACAGGTAATTGGGGATAAAAAGAAAGTCCTGTCAGAAGAGAATGCCTGCAGCATGGGAAAATGATGATCGGTAAGGACCATTTAGTAGCAATTTACAGTGACCTTGTCTTATAGGATATGACTGCACCCTAACCAATCCTCCCCACAATTTGCAATCACTTCATCTGCTGCCGTTCATCTGTCCTGGCTTGTGCCCTGATTGAATGCACTGTTGTCACAAAGGTTGTTTCCCTTTGCTGATAATGTGTTTCCTCGTAGTTATATGCTGATGTCACTTTAACTACTTAACTGACATTTTTTCCTTTTAAATTCATTCATAATTTTTTTTAATTTAATATAGTTTAACAAGTACTGTTTAAAATATTTAAATATATCCTGCACATCTGTAGGACAGGATCTCCTCGTCAAAAACTGGGGGACACATTGAGGCAGCGCGGTTGCATGTGATCTGACCATGCCAGTTACGTGGCTACGCACCACTGCTCACAAAACACTTACAAGTTCAACTGTGTTGGTGACTGAAGCTCCTGACAAATGTCTCCAACAGACCCCCCCTCCTTCCCCCCTCTCTCTATAGTGGATGTCCTCACTGCCTGAAAATATCCAAATCAACCTGTTTCATGTGTCTTCCAACTTTACCACTTTTTGGTCTAATGTCAGATTTGAAGGAAAAATGATTCAATCAACCACCTACTGTACCCATTGTGGAGAAAACGTATAAAGAACGGTTGCGCACCCTGGCTGCTGCAGTGAGGAATTATAAATGGAGGGTTATCCACCCCCCAAAAACAGGGTATAGGAAATCAAGACAAAAAAGCCACTTCTGCGCACTGCCTACTACAGTGAAGACATTATTATATTAAATTAATCCCTAGCAATGTATATATCAGGTGCTGACACAACGCAATATATAATGGAACATACAAAAATTATATAACAATGCTGATACCATATGACAATGGGTGTGTACGTTAGTACACAACATTAAATCCACAGTTATGAGTCCTTGAAAGTCCAAATACAACGATAACAAAGGATTTGGAACCAGTTCATAAGTAAATCTGAGGTTACACAGATTATTTTTCTCTGACCAGTTTTACTCAAGATAGGGGTAAGAAGAGAAAAAGAGAGGACCAATGTGTAGTATGTCACAAAATGTATGAATCCCCAATTGTGATTAGGCTTTCATGATTGTGTTTCATCACCTTTATGATGATTCTAGATGGTCGTACTGTACTCACGTAGATAGGTGGTTGGACACATATAAAGGTATCTTTAATCACGGTTCCTTAACCCCCAACATGAGAGAGGAAGACTTCACCTGTGTATTTGGTGGTGGAACAGAACAGAAAGTGGGCGTACCCAACTCACACTGAAAAGCGTGGAGACATGTCCATAATGGTTTCTTTCAGTGTCTCTGAGGTTTTTCCCTTATCTCCTGACCACTTTATTTTCTCATGCCCCATAAGGGATTAGGGAGGTGCGAGGAAATATACGAAATACATTGTCAGGAGCAAGATTTATTTAGATATTTTTATTATATACAAATAATACAGCTTGATAAAATATTACAACAAAAACTGGTCACTGGTAAACAAGGAGATGATGCTAAAAGCATAAAACCTGAAGTCAGGTGACAAATCCGGACTGCCATACTTCAGATTCTGCGTCTTCAAGTAGACCAATGTTCCATAGCCCTTTAACCAACGCATTCAATGTTATGTCTTTGTCATCTGTAACGTTAGCGTAGAGGCCAGAGTGAGGATTTCTAGAACTGCTGTAGTCTCAGGCATACAGACCAAGTGGTTGCATCAATTTTGTATCATTTACGTTTTTTGTTTGTTTGGTTTTATTTATAATAATTTGTACACAAAAGTTTACAGAAGTCTATACTTGTCACACATTAATAAAACAAAGTGTGGTGGTCAGTTGCTGAACTATTTGTAAATGTCATTCTGTAATCTTACTTTGGTTATTGGTCTTCAATAAATTGTTAAATACAGTAATAATAATGTAAAAAAAAAAAAAGTGTGTTGGTTCTGAAAATCTTAATGAATGCCCTGCACTTGTAGTGATCTGTGAGGATCTTGTTATACCTTGTTGTAAAGTTTCTCCATGTTCTAGTATCACCATACTCTCTGTATTTCATGAAAGCTTTTCTGTATATTATTGTTCCTGTACTGCATTATGTTTCTGTACTGTATTATTTTTCTATCTGTTACGTGTCTTGAGTACTTTTGAAGAAATAGCGCTATATAAATAAAATTATTATTATTATTATTATTATTATTATTATTATTAGATGCAGAACTGTGTAGTCATGGTCTATATAAGTCTCAGAATTTCACTGGGAGTGTAATTGACAAAGCCAAGCACTACATTTTCAGTCCCAGGAGGAGAGGACACAGCTCCCAGCTCCCACATCATACGCTAAACAACGTGGTAGGGGGAGAAACATAAGTGGGATGCTTCCAACGATAGAAGAAGCTTCAGGGCTAGCCTACACTTATTGGGGTTAACTGTGATAGCACAGCACAGAGCCGTAACTACATGTGTGCCAGGTATGCCTGGCACACAGCGCAGTTGCCCAAATTGACTCATTACAAGCCGCCTATATGAGTCGGAAGAGGAGAGGAGCAGCTCCGGAGGCAGCAGAGAAGGAAAAGGAGGGAGGGGGAGGAAGTAGCAGTAGTGCTATGTAATTGGTAGTGGCGCCACTGCAGCTGTTCTTCTCCTTCCACATAGGCTGTCCGCCGCCGCTGTGAATGCTGGGATGCGCTTCCCTCATCCCAGCATTCACAGCGGCGGCCAGCCTATGTGGAAGGAGAGGGACAGCTGCATGTGGCACCGCTACCAATTACAGTGCGCTGCTGCGGCTCCCAAGTCCTCCTCCCTCCTCCTCCTTCTCCCCTGCCTCCGGAGCTGTCAGCACAGAGAAGCCTGACTGCCTGAGCCAGATAGATAGATAGATAAATAGATAGATAGATAGATGGATAGATAGATAGATTCTATCTATCTATCTATTTATCTATCTATCCATCTATCTATCTATCTAGTCTACCTAATGTGTAAAAGGTTGGGCGCTGTCTGCCGTAATGTGTAAAAAGGGGGACTGTCTGCCGTATTGTGTAAAAAGGGGACTGTCTGCCGTAATGTGTAAAAGTGGGACTGCCTGCCGTAACGTGTAAAAGGGGGACTGTGTGAAAGGGGGGATGCTGTCTGCCGTAATGTGTAAAAGGGAGGATGCTGTCTACCGTAATGTGTAAAAAGGGGGACTGTGCTGTAATGTGTAAAAAGGGGACGCTGTCTGCCGTAATGTGTAAAAAGGGGACGCTGTCTGCCGTAATGTGTAAAAAGGGGACGCTGTCTGCCGTAATGTGCAAAAAGGGGACGCTGTCTGCCGTAATGTGTAAAAAGGGGACGCTGTCTGCCGTAATGTGCAAAAAGGGGACACGGTCTGCCGTAATGTGTAAAAAGGGGACACTGACTGCCGTAATGTGTAAAAAGGGGACGCTGTCTACCTAATGTGTAAAAAAGGGGACACTGTCTGCTGTAATGTGTAAAAATGGGGACGCTGTCTGCCGTAATGTGTAAAAAGGGGACACTGACTGCCATAATGTGTAAAAAGGGGATGCTGTCTGCCGTAATGTGTAAAAAGGGGACGCTGTCTGCCGTAATGTGTAAAAAGAGGACACTGACTGCCGTAATGTGTAAAAAGGGGACGCTGTCTGCCGTAATGTGTAAAAAGGGGACACTGACTGCCATAATGTGTAAAAAGGGGATGCTGTCTGCCGTAATGTGTAAAAAGGGGACGCTGTCTGCCGTAATGTGTAAAAAGGGGATGCCGTCTTCCGTAATGTGTAAAAAGGGGACGCTGTCTACCTAATGTGTAAAAAAGGGGACGCTGTCTGCCGTAATGTGTAAAAAGGGGGACTGGCTACCGTAATGTGTAAAAAGGGGGACTGGCTGCCGTAATGTGTAAAAGGGGCTCTACCTGGGGTAGTGGCGCTACTGTGCGGTGTAATTTGACTAATGGAGACTACTGTGCACCGTAATATGAATTGGTATTATTTTGTGGCCACACCCCTTCCCCATAAAGCCACACCCCTATATTTTTCCCGCGCGACGCAAGCGCGCACTGCCTTTATTTTATATAAAGGGGGGGTTGGGGGGCACCAATGCCATTTCTTGCACACAGCACTAAAATGTCTAGTTACTGCACTGTCACAGCATGTGTGGCTATTTGTTACATGTGCTGTCTGCAGCTCTGTTCTGTCAGTTTAATTGCAGCTCTATTCTGTCTGCTTAATTGCTGTAGTAGCACACCTGTTGGGAAATGCCTTGTTACTTTACTCCAGCATGTGGATTCTTGCTAAAGGGCCTAATTCAGACCTAATCGCACGCTAGGTTTTTTCGCTGTGCTTTGATCAGGTCAGAACTGCACATGCGTATGCACCACAATGCACAGGCGCGTCGTACAAGTACAAAGCGGATCGTTGCTGTGCAATTAATTTTATAAAAAATCCATTCGCACAGCCAATCGCAAGGAGATTGACAGGAAGAAGGCGTTTATGGGTGTCAACTGACCATTTTCTGGGAGTGTTTGGAAAAACGCAGGCGTGTCCAAGCGTTTGCAGGGCGGGTGTCTGACGTCAATTACGGCCCCGGACAGGCTGAAGTGATCGCAGCGGCTGAGTAAATTCTGAGCTACTCAGAAACTGCACAAACTATTTTTGTACCAGTCGGCTGCACATGCGATCGCACACTTGCAAAGCTAAAATACACTGCTCTAAGGAGTGAGTTAGAGTTGGGTGTGGTGTGTTTAATCTGCAATCTAATTTGCAGTGTAAAAATAAAGCAGCCAGTATTTACCCTGCACAGAAATAAAATAACCCACCCAAATCTAACTCTCTCTGCACATGTTATATCTGCCTCCCCTGCAGTGCACATGGTTTTGCCCAATTGCTATCAAAAATCCTGCTGCGATCAACTTGGAATTACCCCCTATATGCGCCAACTATCTGATCGCAGCACTGCTAAAAATAGCTAGCGAGCAATCAGGTCTGAATTAGGCCCAAAGTCAGGAGCCTGGTGGATGTGCAGTAGCATAGTTGCACTGAGTTAATAATTAAAGGGGGCTTGTCTGTACTGAACCTTGTCATTGGTTAGTGCTCCCTTTATATTCCCAGTCTGCCCATTATTCCATGGTGAGCCGTAGGGCTGTAACACACTGGCCGGTTTCTCCCGGATGGCAAAAAGCCGGACAAACTTTGTCCGGCTTTTTGCCATCCGGGAGAAACCGGCAGAGTCTCGCACACAGGACGGCTTTGAGCCGTGTGTAATGCTGTGCGCATGCGAAACATCAGACACGGCTTGGAAAAAAACCGTTGTGTGTGTGAAAGCTCCCCTTCACACACACGGTTCACTGGCTGCAAAGACGGCCCGGCGGCCGCCCGGCCGCCGGACCTTCCAGTGGTGAGACCCGGCTGCAGCCGGGCAGGGGCCGTGCAGTGTGAAGGGACCCTAGCCCTCACACTGTTAACTACAATGCCGGCATGGGAAAAAGCCGTCCGGCTTTTTCCCGGCCGGCAAAAGCCGGGTAGTGTGTTTTAGCCCTTAGGTCCTCAGTATCAAGTCCCAGTCCTGTTGGAACACTGTGTCTTAGCTATTGTTCTGCAGAATCCTTCTTTGTTTGTCCCTGCAATCAGTCCATTGTTTATGTCCCTGTTTTATGTGTTTATGTGAGTGTTTTGTGTGGGTCTTGTGAGAGACTGTCAGTTCCATTCTACTACAGTCTCTTTCTCTCTCAGGCCTCTCACTGTGTACATAGGTGGTTATTCCGAGTTGTTCGCTCGCTAGCAGTTTTTAGCAGCCGTGCAAACGCTATGCCGTCTCCCACTGGGAGTGTATTTTAGCTTAGCAGAAGTGCGAACGAAAGGAATAATTTTGTGCAGTTTTAGAGTAGCTTCAGACCTACTCAGCGATCACTTCAGATGGTTCAGTTCCTGTTTTGACATCACGAACACGCCCTGCGTTCGCCCAGACTTGCCTGCATTTTTCCTGGCACGCCTGCGTTTTTTCTAACACTCCCTGAAAACGGTCAGTTGACACCCAGAAACGCCCTCTTCCTGTCAATCACTCTGCGGCCAGCAGTGCGACTGAAAAGCTTCGCTAGACCCTGTGTGAAACTACATAATTTGTTGTAATAGTATGATGCGCGTGCGCATTGCGCCACATACGCATGCGCAGAAGTGCCAAGTTTTTGCCTGATTGCTGCACAGCAAATGAAAGCAGCTAGCGATCAACTCGGAATGACCCCCATAGTCTCAGCCCGATCAGTCTGTCCTCAGATCAATCCCTTGTCTCAGTCTGTCCTTGTCTGTCTTATATACTACTCCTTTGTGTTGGTACTGTGGTCACAGGAGTAGTTTACTGTGTAAAATGGGGGCACGTGCCTGCCGCAATGTGTAAAATGGGGACACTTGCCTGCCGTACTGTGTAAAATGGGGGCACGTGCCTGCCGCAATGTGTAAAATGGGGACACTTTCCTGCCGCAATGTGTAAAATGGGGGCACGTGCCTGCTGCAATGTGTAAAATGGGGACACTTGCCTGCCGTACTGTGTAGTGATGTGCACCGGACATTTTTCGGGTTTTGTGTTTTGGTTTTGGGTTCGGTTCCGCCGCCGTGTTTTGGGTTCGAACGCGTTTTGCCAAAACCTCACCGAATTTTTTTTTGTCGGATTCGGGTGTGTTTTGGATTCGGGTGTTTTTTTCTAAAAAACAGCTTAAATCATTGAATTTGGGGGTCATTTTGATCCCATAGTATTATTAACCTCAATAACCATAATTTACACTCATTTTCAGTCTATTCTGAATACCTCACACCTCACAATATTATTTTTAGTCCTAAAATTTGCACCGAGGTCGCTGGATGGCTAAGCTAAGCGACACAAGTGGCCGACACAAACACCTGGCCCATCTAGGAGTGGCACTGCAGTGTCAGGCAGGATGGCCCTTCCAAAAAATACTCCCCAAACAGCACATGACGCAAAGAAGAAAAAAAGAGGCGCAATGAGGTAGCTGTGTGAGTAAGCTAAGCGACCCTAGTGGCCGACACAAACACCTGGCCCATCTAGGAGTGGCACTGCAGTGTCAGGCAGGATGGCCCTTCCAAAAAATACTCCCCAAACAGCACATGACGCAAAGAAGAAAAAAAAGAGGCGCAATGAGGTAGCTGTGTGAGTAAGCTAAGCGACCCTAGTGGCCGACACAAACACCTGGCCCATCTAGGAGTGGCACTGCAGTGTCAGGCAGGATGGCCCTTCCAAAAAATACTCCCCAAACAGCACATGACGCAAAGAAGAAAAAAAAGAGGCGCAATGAGGTAGCTGTGTGAGTAAGCTAAGCGACCCTAGTGGCCGACACAAACACCTGGCCCATCTAGGAGTGGCACTGCAGTGTCAGGCAGGATGGCCCTTCCAAAAAATACTCCCCAAACAGCACATGACGCAAAGAAGAAAAAAAGAGGCGCAATGAGGTAGCTGTGCGAGTAAGCTAAGCGACCCTAGTGGCCGACACAAACACCTGGCCCATCTAGAAGTGGCACTGCAGTGTCAGGCAGGATGGCCCTTCCAAAAAATACTCCCCAAACAGCACATGACGCAAAGAAGAAAAAAAAGAGGCGCAATGAGGTAGCTGTGTGAGTAAGCTAAGCGACCCTAGTGGCCGACACAAACACCTGGCCCATCTAGGAGTGGCACTGCAGTGTCAGGCAGGATGGCCCTTCCAAAAAATACTCCCCAAACAGCACATGACGCAAAGAAGAAAAAAAAGAGGCGCAATGAGGTAGCTGTGTGAGTAAGCTAAGCGACCCTAGTGGCCGACACAAACACCTGGCCCATCTAGGAGTGGCACTGCAGTGTCAGGCAGGATGGCCCTTCCAAAAAATACTCCCCAAACAGCACATGATGCAAAGAAGAAAAAAAAGAGGCGCAATGAGGTAGCTGTGTGAGTAAGCTAAGCGACCCTAGTGGCCGACACAAACACCTGGCCCATCTAGGAGTGGCACTGCAGTGTCACGCAGGATGGCCCTTCCAAAAAATACTCCCCAAACAGCACATGACGCAAAGAAAAATGAAAGAAAAAAGAGGTGCAAGATGGAATTGTCCTTGGGCCCTCCCACCCACCCTTATGTTGTATAAACAGGACATGCACACTTTAACCAACCCATCATTTCAGCGACAGGGTCTGCCACACGACTGTGACTGAAATGACTGGTTGGTTTGGGCCCCCACCAAAAAAAGAAGCAATCAATCTCTCCTTGCACAAACTGGCTCTACAGAGGCAAGATGTCCACCTCATCATCATCGTCCGATTCATCACCCCTTTCACTGTGTACATCCCCCTCCTCACAGATTATTAATTAGTCCCCACTGGAATCCACCATCTCAGGTCCCTGTGTACTTTCTGGTGGCATTTGCTGCTGGTGAATGTCTCCATGGAGGAATTGATTATAATTCATTTTAATGAACATCATCTTCTCCACATTTTCTGGAAGTAACCTTGTACGCCGATTGCTGACAAGGTGAGTGGCGGCACTAAACACTCTTTCGGAGTACACACTGGAGGGAGGGCAACTTAGGTAGAATAAAGCCAGTTTGTGCAAGGGCCTCCAAATTGCCTCTTTTCCCTGCCAGTATACGTACGGACTGTCTGACGTGCCTACTTGGATGCGGTCACTCATATAATCCTCCACCATTCTTTCAATGGTGAGAGAATCATATGCAGTGACAGTAGACGACATGTCAGTAATCGTTGGCAGGTCCTTCAGTCCGGACCAGATGTCAGCATCAGCAGTCGCTCCAGACTGCCCTGCATCACCGCCAGCGGGTGGGCTCGGAATTCGTAGCCTTTTCCTCGCACCCCCAGTTGCGGGAGAATGTGAAGGAGGAGATGTTGACAGGTCGCGTTCCGCTTGACTTGACAATTTTCTCACCAGCAGTTCTTTGAACCCCTGCAGACTTGTGTCTGCCGGAAAGAGAGATCCAACGTAGGTTTTAAATCTAGGATCGAGCACGGTGGCCAAAATGTAGTGCTCTGATTTCAACAGATTGACCACACGTGAATCCTGGTTAAGCGAATGAAGGGCTCCATCCACAAGTCCCACATGCCTAGCGGAATCGCTCTGTTTTAGCTCCTCCTTCAATGCCTCCAGCTTCTTCTGCAAAAGCCTGATGAGGGGAATGACCTGACTCAGGCTGGTAGTGTCTGAACTGACTTCACATGTGGCAAGTTCAAAGGGCAGCAGAACCTTGCACAACGTTGAAATCATTCTCCACTGCGCTTGAGACAGGTGCATTCCACCTCCTTTGCCTATATCGTGGCCAGATGTATAGGCTTGAATGGCCTTTTGCTGCTCCTCCATCCTCTGAAGCATATAGAGGGTTGAATTCCACCTCGTTACTTACCACCTCTTGCTTCAGATGATGGCAGGGCAGGTTCAGGTTTTTTTGGTGGTGCTCCAGTCTTCTGTACGCGGTGCCTGTACGCCGAAAGTGGCCCGCAATTCGTCTGGCCACCGACAGCATCTCTTGCACGCCCCTGTCGTTTTGTAAATAATTCTGCACCACCAAATTCAAGGTATGTGCAAAACATGGGACGTGCTGGAATTTGCCCAGATGTAATGCACGCACAATATTGCTGGCGTTGTCCGATGCCACAAATCCCCAGGAGAGTCCAATTGGGGTAAGCCATTATGCGATGATCTTCCTCAGTTGCCGTAAGAGGTTTTCAGCTGTGTGCGTATTCTGGAAAGCGGTGATACAAAGCGTAGCCTGCCTAGGAACGATTTGGCGTTTGCGAGATGCTGCTACTGGTGCCGCCGCTGCTGTTCTTGCAGCGGGAGGCAATACATCTACCCAGTGGGCTGTCACAGTCATGTAGTCCTGAGTCTGCCCTGCTCAACTTGTCCACATGTCCGTGGTTAAGTGGACATTGGGTACAACTGCATTTTTTAGGACACTGGTGAGTATTTTTCTTACGTCCGTGTACATTCTCGGTATCGCCTGCCTAGAGAAGTGGAACCTAGATGGTATTTGGTAACGGGGGCACACTAGCTCAAGAAATTGTCTAGTTCCCTGTGAACTAACGGCGGATACCGGACGCACGTCTAACACCAACATAGTTGTCAAGGCCTCAGTTATCCGCTTTGCAACAGGATGACTGCTGTGATATTTCATCTTCCTCGCAAAGGACTGTTGGACAGTCAATTGCTTACTGGAAGTAGTACAAGTGGTCTTCCGACTTCCCCTCTGGGATGACGATCGACTCCCAGCAGCAACAACAGCAGCGCCAGCAGCAGTAGGGGTTACACTCAAGGATGCATCGGAGGAATCCCAGGCAGGAGAGGACTCGTCAGACTTGCCAGTGACATGGCCTGCAGGACTATTGGCTTTCCTGGGTAAGGAGGAAATTGACACTGAGGGAGTTGGTGGTGTGGTTTGCGCGAGCTTGGTTACAAGAGGAAGGTATTTACTGGTCAGTGGACTGCTTCCGCTGTCGCCCAAAGTTTTTGAACTTGTCACTGACTTATTATGAATGCGCTGCAGGTAACGTATAAGGGAGGATGTTCCGAGGTGGTTAACGTCCTTACCCCTACTTATTACAGCTTGACAAAGGCAACACACGGCTTGACACCTGTTGTCCGCATTTCTGTTGAAATACTTCCACACTGAAGAGCTGATTTTTTTGGTATTTTCACCAGGCATGTCAATGGCCATATTCCTCCCACGGACAACAGGTGTCTCCCCGGGTGCCTGACTTAAACAAACCACCTCACCATCAGAATCCTCCTTGTCAATTTCCTCCCCAGCGCCAGCAACACCCATATCCTCATCCTGGTGTACTTCAACACTGACATCTTCAATTTCACTATCAGGAACTGGACTGCGGATGCTCCTTTCAACACTTGCAGGGGGCGTGCAAATGGTGGAAGGCGCAAGCTCTTCCCGTCCAGTGTTGGGAAGGTCAGGCATCGCAACCGACACAATTGGACTCTCCTTTGGGATTTGGGATTTCGAAGAACGCACAGTTCTTTGCTGTGCTTTTGCCGCAAGTCTTTTCTTTTTTCTAGCGAGAGGATGAGTGCTTCCATCCTCATGTAAAGCTGAACCACTAGCCATGAACATAGGCCAGGGCCTCAGCCGTTCCTTACCACTCCATGTCGTAAATGGCATATTGGCAAGTTTACGCTTCTCCTCAGACGCTTTTAATTTTGATTTTTGGGTAATTTTTTTACTGATCTTTTGTGTTTTGGATTTTACATGCTCTGTACTATGACATTGGGTATCGGCCTTGGCAGACGACGGTGATGGCATTTCATCGTCTCGGCCATGACTAGTGGCAGCAGCTTCAGCACGAGGTGGAAGTGGATCTTGATCTTTCCCTATTTTTTTAACCTCCACATTTTTGTTCTCCATATTTTGCGCACAACTAAAAGCCACCACAGGTATACAATGTAGATGGATGGATAGTATACTATTATTACTTATACTTATGGACGACGAGTGACGACACAGAGGTAGGTACAGCCGTGGCCTACCGTACTGCTGCTTATATATATATAATATACTGTATAACGGACCTGGTGGACACTGTCAGCAGACTGCTAAACTAGTATGAAGAAAGAAAAAAAAAAACACCACAGGTATACAATGTAGATGGATGGATAGTATAGTATTACTTATACTTATGGACGACGAGTGCACTGACGACACAGAGGTAGGTACAGCCGTGGCCTACCATACTGCTGCTTATATATATATATATATAATATACTGTATAACGGACCTGGTGGACACTGTCAGCAGACTGCTAAACTAGTATGAAGAAAGAAAAAAAAAACACCACAGGTATACAATGTAGATGGATGGATAGTATAGTATTACTTATACTTATGGACGACGAGTGCACTGACGACACAGAGGTAGGTACAGCCGTGGCCTACCGTACTGCTGCTTATATATATATAATATACTGTATAACGGACCTGGTGGACACTGTCAGCAGACTGCTAAACTAGTATGAAGAAAGAAAAAAAAACACCACAGGTATACAATGTAGATGGATGGATAGTATAGTATTACTTATACTTATGGACGACGAGTGCACTGACGACACAGAGGTAGGTACAGCCGTGGCCTACCGTACTGCTGCTTATATATATATATAATATACTGTATAACGGACCTGGTGGACACTGTCAGCAGACTGCTAAACTAGTATGAACAAAGAAAAAAAAAACACCACAGGTATACAATGTAGATGGATGGATAGTATAGTATTACTTATACTTATGGACGACGAGTGACGACACAGAGGTAGGTACAGCCGTGGCCTACCGTACTGCTGCTTATATATATATATATAATATACTGTATAACGGACCTGGTGGACACTGTCAGCAGACTGCTAAACTAGTATGAAGAAAGAAAAAAAAAACACCACAGGTATACAATGTAGATGGATGGATAGTATAGTATTACTTATACTTATGGACGACGAGTGACGACACAGAGGTAGGTACAGCCGTGGCCTACCGTACTGCTGCTTATATATATATATATATATAATATACTGTATAACGGACCTGGTGGACACTGTCAGCAGACTGCTAAACTAGTATGAAGAAAGAAAAAAAAACCCACAGGTATACAATGTAGATGGATGGATAGTATAGTATTACTTATACTTATGGACGACGAGTGCACTGACGACACAGAGGTAGGTACAGCCGTGGCCTACCGTACTGCTGCTTATATATATATAATATACTGTATAACGGACCTGGTGGACACTGTCAGCAGACTGCTAAACTAGTATGAAGAAAGAAAAAAAAACACCACAGGTATACAATGTAGATGGATGGATAGTATAGTATTACTTATACTTATGGACGACGAGTGCACTGACGACACAGAGGTAGGTACAGCCGTGGCCTACCGTACTGCTGCTTATATATATATATTATATAATATACTGTATAACGGACCTGGTGGACACTGTCAGCAGACTGCTAAACTAGTATGAAGAGAGAAAAAAAAAACACCACAGGTATACAATGTAGATGGATGGATAGTATAGTATTACTTATACTTATGGACGACGAGTGCACTGACGACACAGAGGTAGGTACAGCCGTGGCCTACCGTACTGCTGCTTATATATATATATATAATATACTGTATAACGGACCTGGTGGACACTGTCAGCAGACTGCTAAACAAACTAGCATGAAGAAAGAAAAAAAAAACACCACAGTGTTTTTTAGGCAGACAAACGTATACTGGACTGGTGGTCACTGTCAGCAAAACTGTGCACTGTACTCCTGCAATAACTGCTCCCCAGTCCCCACAATTAGGCAGTGTGAGCAGAGCAGTGCACTCAGCACAGATATATCATGCAGCAGTGCAGCACACTGAGTGAGCACAGCCACAGATATGGTGGAGCGTTTTTTTCAGGCAGAGAAACAAAGGATTAAAATCACTGGTGGTATAATCAAAACCCTGCACTGTACTCCCTAACAGCTGCTCCCCGTCCCCAATCCTCCCCACAATTATAACAATGTCACTCTTAGACTTAGTCTTTTCTATTACGGAGAGGACGCCAGCCACGTCCTCTCCCTATCAATCTCAATGCACGTGTGAAAATGGCGGCGACGCGCGGCTCCTTATATAGAATCCGAGTCTCGCGATAGAATCCGAGCCTCGCGAGAATCCGACAGCGGGATGATGACGTTCGGGGCGCGCTCGGGTTAACTGAGCAAGGCGGGAAGATCCGAGTCGCTCGGACCCGTGTAAAAAAACATGAAGTTCGGGTGGGTTCGGATTCCGAGGAACCGAACCCGCTCATCCCTAGCTTGTACATGTTACAGTACACCAGAACTGATTTGCACTGTACGTTATATGTACTCCTGAGTCCTGCTCTCAGACTCTAACTGCTCCCCACTGTCAGTGTCTCCCCCACAAGTCAGATAATATACAGTCACACTATCTATCACTTCAGCAAGTAACTAGTACTCCTCCTAATGCTCCCCAAAATTACTACTGTGTCTCTCTCTACTGTCTCACTCTCTTCTCTATAAACGGAGAGGACGCCAGCCACGTCCTCTCCCTATGAATCTCAATGCACGTGTGAAAATGGCGGCGACGCGCGGCTCCTTATATAGAATCCGAGTCTCGCGATAGAATCCGAGTCTCGCGAGAATCCGACAGCGGGATGATGACGTTCGGGCGCGCTCGGGTTAACCGAGCAAGGCGGGAGGATCCGAGTCGCTCGGACCCGTGTAAAAAAAAGGTGAAGTTCGGGCGGGTTCGGATTCCGAGGAACCGAACCCGCTCATCACTAGTACTGTGTAAAATGGGGGCACGTGCCTGCCGCAATGTGTAAAATTGGGACACTTGCCTGTTGTACTGTGTAAAATTGGGGCACGTGTCTGCCGCAATGTGTAAAATGGGGACACTTGCCTGCCGTACTGTGTAAAATGGGGGCACGTGCCTGCCGCAATGTGTAAAATGGGGACACTTTCCTGCCGCAATGTGTAAAATGGGGACACTTGCCTACCGTGCTTTGTAAAATGGGGACACTTGCCTGCCACAATGTGTAAAATTGGGAAACTTGCCTGTTGTACTGTGTAAAATGGGGTCGCGTGCCTGCTGTAATGTGTAAAATGAGGACTTTTTTTTTTTTTATCCTGTGGTGGCTGTGATGATGAGATCAGATGAGGCCACGCCCATCTTAAAGCCATGCCCATTTTAACGAGGTCTCGCCCCCTTGCCGGGAGCGCGCGCACCTTCGGCGCGCGCATGGTTTTCCTCTTTATATCTATGAGGGGGCACATTTTTTCTTATGTGAATGGGGGGGGGGGGGGGGGGGCGCATTTTTTAATCTCGCACTGGGAGCCAAATTGGCTAGAAACGGCCCTGGCAACTACTGGGGGTGTGGAGCATTCCTTGCCAATAATGTACCAGTTGACATGTGTCTTATCCAGTCCTGATCCCACTGTGTGTTATACTCCTGTTATTCACCAGTACCTGCCAGTCCAGCTTTATTTAGTCCTAGTCTAGTGTGTGCCCGTCTGCAGAGGCGTCTGTACACCCGGTGCGGCGGTGAGAAAAAAGGGCTGGGACTTCATGGGAATGGGTGGGGCTTCATTGGAGGGGTGAGGCTTCGTGGGTGGCACCCGTTTTTCAGTTATTGACGGCCCAAAAAGGGGCAGGGCTTTGTGGGAAGGGGCGGGGCTTTGCATCCCGACACCTTTTTTTTTCACCTGGGGGATTTGGGAGGTGAGAGCTGACTCCCAAGGATTGCTGTCCATGCAGTTCTGGCTCCTACACAGTGATAGGAGCCGAGTGCTGCACATAATGTAACAGTGCAGCACTCGGTTCCTGTCACTGTGCAGGAACCGGCATTTTGGTTTCACCCCTCGGCGGATGACACCCGGGAGCATGCCGCACCTCCCTTGTGACGCCACTGCCCGTCTGTCCAGCTTTAACCCACTCCGTGCCAGGTGGGTGTCAACCACACCATATTTCCTTGCACTTGTCCAGCCTCCAATAGTTTCCTTGTCCACATTAAGACCTTGGGGCATCTGAGTACTGGGTGGACTTAATCCATCTGGGAAAGGCGGCTGCTAAAGGTGAAGCTTTAGTACGCAGGAAACTTGAGGATTGCTGGGCTTGTGCACCACTCCATCCTGATACATTCCCCGGATCATTTCTATCAACACTCAGTCCTGATGTACTGAGATGTGCACCGGACATTTTTCGGGTTTTGTGTTTTGGTTTTGGATTCGGTTCCGCGGCCGTGTTTTGGATTCGGACGCGTTTTGGCAAAACCTCCCTTAAAAATTTTTGTCGGATTCGGGTGTTTTTTTTCAAAAACCCCTCAAAAACAGCTTAGATCATAGAATTTGGGGGTAATTTTGATCCTATAGTATTATTAACCTCAATAACCATAATTTCCACTCATTTCCAGTCTATTCTAAACACCTCACACCTCACAATATTATTTTAGTCCTAAAATTTGCACCGAGGTCGCTGGATGACTAAGCTAAGCGACCCAAGTTGCTGGCACAAACACCTGGCCCATCTAGGAGTGGCACTGCAGTGTCAGACAGGATGGCACTTAAAAAAATAGTCCCCAAACAGCACATGATGCAAAGATAAAAAAAAAAAAAGAGGTGCAAGATGGAATTGTCCTTGGGCCCTCCCACCCACCCTTATGTTGTATAAACAGGACATGCACACTTTAACAAACCCATCAATTCAGCGACAGGGTCTGCCACACGACTGTGGCTGAAATGATTGGTTGGTTTGGGCCCCCACCAAAAAAGAAGCAATCAATCTCTCCTTGCACAAACTGGCTCTACAGAGGCAAGATGTCCACCTCCTCCCCATCGTCCGATTCCTCACCCCTTTCACTGTGTACATCCCCCTCCTCACAGAGTATTAATTCGTCCCCACTGGAATCCACCATCACAGGTCCCTGTGTCATTTCTGGAGGCAATTGCTGGTAAATGTCTCCACGGAGGAATGTATTATAATTCATTTTGATGAACATCATCTTCTCCACATTTTCTGGAAGTAACCTCCTACGCCGATCGCTGACAAGGTGACCAGCTGCACTAAACACTCTTTCGGAGTACACACTGGAGGGGGGTGGGGGGGCAACTTAGGTAAAATAAAGCCAGTTTGTGCAAGGGCCTCCAAATTGCCTCTTTTTCCTGCCAGTATACGTACGGACTGTCTGACATGCCTACTTGGATGCTGTCACTCATATAATCTTCCACCATTCTTTCAATGGTGACAGAATCATATGCAGTGACAGTAGACGGCATGTCGGTAATCGTTGGCAGGTACTTCAGTCCGGACCAGATGTCAGCACTTGCTCCTGACTGCCCTGCATCATCGCCAGCGGGTGGTTTTGGTAATTTGATCCTTTTCCTGGCAGCTCCAGTGGCGGGAGAAAATGAAGGAGGAGCTGTTGGCGGGTCACGTTCCGCTTGACTTGACAAGTGTCTCACCAGCAGGTCTTTGAACATCTGCAGACTTGTGTCTGCCGGAAAGAGAGATACAACGTAGGCTTTAAACCTAGGGTCGCGCACGGTGGTCAAAATGTAGTGCTCTGATTTTAACAGATTGACCCCCCGTGAATCCTGGTTAAGCGAATGAAGGGCTCCATCCACAAGTCCCACATACCTAGCGGAATCTCTCCGTTTTAGCTTCTCCTTCAATCTCTCCAGCTGCTTCTGCAAAAGCCTGATGAGGGGAATGACCTGACTTAGGCTGGCAGTGTCTGAACTGACTTCACGTGTGGCAAGTTCAAAGGGTTGGAGAACCAACGTTGAAATAATTCTCCACTGCGCTTGAGTCAGGTGCATTCCCCCTCCTTTGCCTATATCATAGGCAGATGTATAGGCTTGAATGGCCTTTTGCTGCTCCTCCATCCTCTGAAGCATATAGAGGGTTGAATTCCACCTCGTTATCACCTCTTGCTTATATATTTTGGGCCACTGACAGCATCTCTTGCACGCCCCTGTCATTTAAAAAAAAAAAATTTGCACCACCAAATTCATTGTATGTGCAAAACATGGGACGTGCTGGAATTTTCCCACATGTAATGCACGCACAATATTGGTGGCGTTGTCTGATGTCACAAATCCCCAGGAGAGTCCAATTGGGGTAAGCCATTCTGCGATGATGTTCCTCAGTTTCCGTAAGAGGATGTCAGCTATGTGCCTCTTATGGAAAGTGGTGATACAAAGCGTAGCCTGCCTAGGAACGAGTTGGCGTTTGCGAGATGCTGCTACTGGTGCCGCTGCTGCTGTTGTTGCTGCGGGAGGCAATACTTCTACCCAGTGGGCTGTCACAGTCATATAGTCCCTAGTCTGCCCTTCTCCACTTGTCCACATGTCCGTGATTAAGTGGACACTGGGTACAACTGCATTTTTTAGGACACTGGTGACTCTTTTTCTGACGTCTGTGTACATTCTCGGTATCGCCTGCCTAGAGAAGTGGAACCAAGATGGTATTTGGTACCGGGGACACACTACCTCAAGAAATTCTCCAAGTCCCTGTGAACTAACGGCGGATACCGGACACACGTCTAACACCAACATAGTTGTCAAGGCCTGAGTTATCCGCATTGCAACAGGATGACTGTTGTGATATTTCATCTTCCTCGCAAAGGACTGTTGGACAGTCAATTGCTTACTGGAAGTAGTACAAGTGGTCTTCCGACTTCCCCTCTGGGATGTGATAAAGCTGAATATTTATCTTACTTAAAACCCTCTAAAAGGTGGAAGAACACAGTACGCTATTGGCGTATGGTATACCGTAAGGGTACGCACGTTGCGTAACAATCGCTTAGCCGTAGTCGAGACGCTCGAGCGTCACGTTCGCTTACGGCCAAGAGATCACAGGCAGGCACGCTATAGGCTGCCGACTAACGTAATGATACGCTATTAGCGTAGCGGACGCTCGGGACCACGAAGAGATCACCAGCGGCGCAGACGCTCACAATGTTAAACCTTTATAACTATACCATAAACAATGTACTTATATTGTAAACCCTTGTGCAGTGATAAGGTGAAAATGCAACACAGTGTAAGATGGTTTACACTAAAGCTGTTTGAGCGATAGAGACGCTCCTATTACCCACTGCAATATAATGAACACACACAATACCGGTCTAAGGGTCTAACGCCTTTTAAGGAAATGAATGAATGTTCAAAAAGAATAAAACAATACAAGTCATACACTACCAATATAACATAGACTACCTAACCAGATAACTAGACATGAAATACAATAGCAGTACAATAACACTTAAGAGAAAGAGAGAGAAAGAGGAGAAGAGAGAGAGAGAGAGATATATGGCTCACAATAACAAGAAAGACAATATGATTGCGGAGAAAACTTACGCTCAAGGGAAACAATCGCATGCGCCTCTGGATATCCAGCTCCCGATTATCAGCAATGAGAACCGTTGAAGAGAATAGAGAGCTGGATCAGGTCGGCTTGTCCTTTTATACCCTACACATAATACAGTACAATGGTCCCTATATTCTTATTGTTCATTGGACACAGGAATTCCTCTTCGCATTATAACAAAAGGTCATAGGTTGATTCATACAGGTGGGCTGTGACTATTTCCAAGTGCTCAGGTGGGTGGGAAACTAGGTTTCCCGCCGCATGGATAATAAAGTGCAAATAATAGTAAATGTCCATAAACTTCTTATGTCCATAACTATTCGCACGAGCGAGTTATCCGCTTCAAACCAACACCGGAATATTGCTAATTAAATACTCTTCCGATGGATACTAAACACCACTGTATAACCCTTGTCTGACCCTTCGTATCAAACAGAGAGGGATCTCTTTGTTCATGAACATGCTACATTAACTAAACTTTCAAATTCTATCAAAGGGACCATAATCTACAAAATACATTATATGGTGAAAATATGTAACAATTGAGTCGCACGCTAGGCGCACATAAACTCTACCGTAAATGCGCATACCGTGCGCCTGCGGGTGCACATAACAGCGAGTATGCGCACGCACGGGAGAGCGTACGCATGCGCAGCGGGGACACATATGAGGTGCAAATATGGCAGTGTGCATCATGATATTTTTCTGACTTTGACAGTCCACCCTTTGGCAGTCAATAATAACTGCCACTTTCTAAAACATTTCAAAAAGAGAAAAATATATGTCATGTATAATACATTTCTATGATTGGGTAGGGGAGGAGAGGAGAAGGTAGGAAAAGGGTAGGACCTAGTGAGATAGCAGAAGCATGTGTGTATGAATCCATGTTTGGGGGGGTCATGTATCATCGTGCCGTACATGTTTTAAATCAAGCTTCGAGGTATTGCGAAGTATACATTGGAATTCCTTCTTATCCCGTATTAAGGGTCTGTGGATGGGCTGTCAAACTTTACCGAGCTCTTTTCGGCTTTTGGTTGCAACAAAATGGGGGAGCACATTTTAGTTGATGATACATGAATAGGGGAATATGTGAGTGCTGATATCTGTGTCTGTATTCCCTATCAACTATGTGTGTCATTACCTGAAGGTTGTAGAGATGAAGATAAAGAACACTTATGGTAAATGCATTGATATTCTATGTGAGGTTAATATACATTTGCCGATTGAGGTCTTGTCTGAAGTCTTGTCTGAAGTCTTGTTTGAAGTCTCCTTTGGGTTTTTGCTATTAACGGTATGCAAAAAGCCTTGTCAATGTCCATAGACTTACAAAAAAGTTGGGCTAGCGTAAATTTAAAATTTCTAGGGAAACTGGGGGTCTATGGCATAGTCCATCTGTTGTTTGTGTACAAGGTTGTCAAACTTCTTCTTTAATCCATCTGTTGTCTGTATATAAGGTCATCAAATTCCTCTTCCAAGCGGGTCTTTTTATCTTGGAGAAAAGGAGAAACAGGTGAAAAAAACGGACCGTAGAATCACATTTTCATCACATCATTGTCTCTATCGTTGGGTCATAAATCAAATCCATTGGAATTACAATTTCCTCACTCCTTAGACTCATTACCCTGGTACTCCGTTTGCACTTCATTAAAGCCTGACCGCATCTAAATATCAAGCCAATCGATATGACAACACCCAAGATACATAGAAGAAACTTCCCTACATCCATTATGACTCCTTGAGCCCATTCTCCTAAACCAGAGAACCAATTTCGCGGGTTCAACCATGACACCCAACTGGTCAGCTCATTACCCACAGCAGCGAGGGTGAGATTGTGTCTCCTGCGGAATTCCCACTTTAATTGGAGAATGTCGTCCATCTTTTGGTCTATGACCTCGACCGGGTCCTCGGTGCTATTCGTAATATAAGTGCAGCATTTTACGCCGTACTGCGTTGCCAGTGTGACACAATATCCACCTGTCACTGCCGTGAGATAATTGAGAATCATCCTATGCTGAACCAGTTCTGTTTTATAAGCTTGGAGCTCTCTTCCGGTATATCTAAAAGTGTTGTCATACATTTCTGTGATATTGTCTAATAAATTTGCAAGCGCTGATATATATTTATAATTTATCACTCCTCTGGCGGTGCGAGTGATATCTAACGCGATTAGGAATTGAATCCCGGTGGATTCACTGATCAGGTCAGAGGCCGGATGCTCTGTTCTCTCTATCAGGTGCCGTTTAACGATGTGCTCGTAATGAGTGTGAGTATAAGGAGCTTGGACACTGCGGTGAATATCTTTCATTTTAGTATGTGATACAGTCATTACCTCGGGCAGTACCTTTCCAATATAACACAATCCTTCAGAGTTTGGGGCAAGCCACTTATACGCCTTCCTCCCGCATATGAAATATGCATCATCGGGGAGAACATATGGGACGGAGTAGGACATAACCATATTACACATTTTCCATATGAAATTTCCTAACCCTAATTCTCCCATCTGTCTAGTACACGTATCTGTTTGTATGATATGTGCACAGTATCCTGGTGATACCTCTCCAACTCTCATGGACCTACTTCCTAGGGTATACCTATATCGGAAATATTTTCCACTACCAGCTATGTGGCGTATAAGTTCTGTATCTGTTGGCATTCTATCGGCTCTGTATGAAAAGGTCATGGTTTGGTTATTCCATGACACTTCCCAATTTCCCGGCTTTCGGGGATTGGAAATGTTAAAACATACTAGGGATCTATCCACATGATATTGGTGGAGCTTCAAACTAGGAGGACTGGAGATATTAAACCTCCTGTCCACCGGCCTCCCACCACTTAGCTCAAGTACCTCCCCTACCGTTAAAGGGAATGGTACTAAGCCTGATTTACTATGGCCTTGAGGTACTTGAGAGCATACCCAACAATCTGTCTGATTTAACACATTACCCACTAAGGAGTGATAGTCACTCAATGGATGCCGGTCCATGTGGATATTAAAACTGGACTGACATTTCTTGATGCACCCATCCTCAACTACATTGTCACAGAGCCTACAGATACAGTTTTCTTCAGCTAACAATCCTTCACAATTCCTTCTATTGTCAATGCTATCGGATCGTTTTCTGATACTCGCCTTTGCTTGTTGATTATGTTGTTCTTGGAAATCTACGCCTCCATCTCTGTCATCAGAACCCATTCCAGAACCTCTCTCGACCTCCATGGTACTCTCGCCGGAACAGACTGCTCTGGTCAACATCATGGTCAACAGAAAAATCCGGATCACAGTCTCTTGGGGCAAGTCCATCTTATAGGAGGAAATGGAGAAGAATGAGAAGGGGGAAAGAAATACTTGAGGGAGATGGGATGGGAAGTGGAGAAAAACAAGAAAAGGGAACAGGGGATCGACAACTGCCTCCGATCTTATTATTTTCAATGCTCAGGTGCCGTCACAGTTCTCCTGAAACAGACACTCCAGTGATACAACTTCCTCTACCGTCTGTTCTTTATCACGAGACCTCTCTGGATCAGCAACCTTCTTACAATGGGACGAATGAACCCAAGTCTCTCTCTCGGCAACCTTCAATGCTGTCGTGCTAATCAATAAGACTTGGTATGGTCCTTCCCATCTGTCAATAAGGCAACCTGAGCGTAGAAAATTACGTATCATTACATAATCCCCAGGTTCAATGTCATGACAATTACTATCTGGCAAATCAGGAATCGCTAACTTCAGATTGTCATTTTGATTCCTTAGCTGTTTACTCATGTTAACCAGGTATTTTACAGTCACTTCATTGTTACACTTCAAATCATCCTGAGGGTTAATCATAACATGCGGTTGTCGACCAAACAGAATTTCAAAGGGGGACAGATTAAGAGGGGACCTGGGAGTGGTTCTGATGCTGTATAGTACAATGGGTAAAGCTTCTGGCCATGTCAATCCTGTTTCTGCCATAACTTTGCTCAATTTATTTTTAATAGTGCTGTTCACTCTTTCCACCTTCGCACTCGCCTGGGGGCGATATGGAGTGTGCAGCTTACTATCAATTCCCATCAACTTACACATTCCTTGAAAGACATCACCTGTAAAATGGGTACCCCTATCACTTTCAATTATTCTAGGGATACCATATCTACATACAAATTCCTGCACAATTTTCTTCGCAGTAAACATAGCGGTACTTGTGGCCGCCGGAAATGCTTCGACCCAATTTGAAAACACATCTATACAAACAAGTACATATTTCAAATTTCGACAAGGGGGTAATTGTATAAAGTCAATCTGTATTACCTGAAAAGGGCCACCTGTAGGTGGGATATGAGATGGTTCTGTTGGTATTGCCTTTCCGATATTCTTCCTCAAGCAGGTAAGGCATGACATTGCTCTCTTACCTGCATGGGATGAAAATCCTGGGGCGCACCAATATGCTCTTACCAACTTGCACATTCCCTCCTTGCCCAGATGAGTCAGCCCGTGTGCTGCCTCAGCTAAACATGGAAGATATGCTCTGGGGGCCACTGGTTTACCCTGTCCATCTGTCCAGAGTCCTGAGGACTCCTGGCCATATCCTTTTGCCTTCCAGACTGCCTTTTCCTGTGTGGAACACAAATTTTGCATTTCACACAACTTCTGTGTGTTGATGGTATTAAATACCATCAGTTGTGTGGTGTCTGTCTGTCTGGGGGTACCAGCTGCTATCTTAGCAGCTTCGTCTGCTCGGCTGTTACCAAGTGATACTGGGTCCTGGCTATATGTGTGTGCTTTACACTTGATAACAGCCACTCTGTCGGGTTCCTGTATCGCTGTTAGAAGCCTTTTGATGTGAGCTGCATGCGCTATCGGTGTACCAGCTGCCGTCATGAAATTTCTGAGGCGCCATAGGGCTCTGAAATCATGGACTACCCCGAAGGCGTATCTAGAATCGGTGTAGATATTGGCTGACTTGCCCTTAGCCAATTCACATGCTCTGGTTAGGGCAACCAGTTCAGCAACCTGGGCTGAGTGAGGTGGGCCTAGCGGTTCTGCTTCTATGGTGCCTTGGTCATCTACGACTGCGTATCCAGTACACAAGTCTCCCGAGTCCGACTGTCTGTGACAACTACCGTCAGTGTAGAAAGTAAGATCTACATCTTCCATTGGGTTGTTACTGATGTCAGGCCTTGCCGTGAAATTTTGGGTCAAATATTCCATACAATCATGTGTGTCATCCTTTGTATTAAATCCTCCTTCCCCACCACTCTCATCCTCCACCCTTTGTGCCTGCCCTGGCACACCTGGGAGATATGTTGCAGGATTTAATGCACTGCATCTCCTAATGGTGATGTTTACGGGGGCCATTAGTGCCAATTCCCATCTTGTAAACCGCGCTGATGAGACGTGCCTGGTTTGGGCAGAATTCAACAAGGCTGACACTGCATGTGGCGTATGAATTGTGAGGTTGTGTCCTAGCACTACATCTTCGCTTTTTGTAACTAGCAATGCTATCGCAGCGACACTTCGCAAGCATGTGGGGAGGGATCGTGCTACCGTGTCTAGCTGAGCGCTGTAGTATGCTACCGGCCTGCTGGCATCACCGTGCTTCTGGGTTAGGACACCTGCCGCACAACCAGGACTTTCTGTTCCGTACAGCTCAAAGGGTTTCCCATAGTCTGGCATACCTAATGCTGGCGCCTGCGTTAGGCACTGTTTAAGTCTCTCAAATGCCATCTCGGATTCGTCTGTATGCGAAATCCAATCAGGTTTGTTTGATGAGACCATCTCCTGCAAAGGTAATGCTAGAATGGAAAATCCTGGGATCCAGTTACGGCAATACCCACACATTCCTAAAAACGTTCTGATCTGTTGCTGGGTTTGTGGCAGAGTCATGTCTCTAATTGCTTGAATTCTATCAGCGGTCAGGTGTCTCAGTCCTTGTGTTAGACAGTGTCCTAAATATTTTACTTTCGTTTGGCATAATTGCAACTTGTCTTTGGAAACCTTGTGTCCTGTGTCTGATAGATGAAACAGGAGCTGTTTCGTATCTTTCAGGGACGCTTCCAATGAATCTGAACACAGTAGTAAATCATCCACGTACTGTATCAATATTGATCCACTCTCTGGTTCGAAAGACTGTAAACAATCATGCAAAGCCTGGGAAAATATACTTGGACTGTATGAAACCTTGTGGTAATCGAGTCCATGTGTATTGGACTCCTCTGTATGTAAATGCAAACAAATATTGGCTGTCAGAATGCAGGGGTACCGAAAAGAAAGCGGAGCAGAGGTCAATAACAGTGAAAAATTTCGCAGTGGGAGGGATCTGCATAAGGATGACAGCTGGATTTGGCACTACGGGGAACTGACTCTCAACTATTTTGTTAATCCCCCTTAGATCCTGCACTAGCCTGTAACCCCTCCCCCCACTCTTTTTCACAGGGAAGATGGGACTATTGGCAGTGCTGGATGTTCTTACCAGAATGCCCTGTTGTAGCAAGCGCTCTATTACGGGATACACTCCTAACTCCACCTCTGGCTTCAGAGGGTATTGTGGGATTTTTGGAGCTATCCTACCATCTTTTACTTGCACAACTACTGGAGCTACGTTTGCCATTAATCCAGTGTCTTGTCCATCTTTAGTCCAAAGTGACTCTGGTATTTGGGATGTCATTTCTTCTACCTGGGATGGATTCCTATTTAACATAACAGTGTGGGACATTAATTTTGATGGGGAGTCTAACATGTCTCGCACTTCCTGAGCGTTATTCTCAGGTATGTCTAAGAATACACCTTCAGGAGTACAATAAATGACACACCCCATTTTACACAATAAATCTCTTCCCAGGAGATTAGTCGGTGCCGATGCAGCCAGCAAAAAGGAATGCTTGGTGTGCAAAGGCCCTACTGTAACCTCGGCTGGTTTGCTAACAGGGTAGTGCTGGACTACTCCCGTTACTCCCATGGCTGGAATTGTCTTACCAGTGGTTCTCATGCCCACTGTCGAATTTATCACTGATTTGGCCGCCCCCGTATCTACAAGAAAGTTTAATGATTTACCAGCTACATCAATTGCAATTTCGGGTTCACTTCCAAGACTTGCAATCAATTTTACTGGCTGCAGATTACAGGTGTGGCCACACCCCTATTGGGTATGGTGACCTCCCTGAATCCCGCTGGCAGCAACTACTTGAGAGGGGGTTAACTGGGAACTACCAGAGGCTTGCCAGTCTCTGTTCGGGGGATATCTTTTTGTTTCCCCTGCATGTGGCTCATAACTCCGTTTCTGCGGACCCTGATCCCAATTTCGTGTGTCATGTCGTTGTCTAGGGGGTTGATATGATTTTTGTGAATTTTTCGCTCTACAGTCTCGTGCCATGTGTCCCTGTCTATGACAAAAATAACAAGTTACCACATTTGACTTACCCACAGGGTTTGGTGATTTATACAAAGGTTGCCTTGTGGTCAGGGCCTGTATACTTACGGACATTAACTTATCACTTTGTAATTCCCTGTGTCTGGTGATATTCCGATCATGATCAACAGCTGCCTCTCTCAAAGTAGCCACCGACAGACCTCGCCAACATGGTTGCGTGGTCTGTACCCTTGTCTTTAATGCTTCTTTTAAACCATCCATTAGCACAGATACTGCTACTTCTCTATGATTTATGTTTGTTTTAATGTCTTCTATGCCTGTGTATTTAGCCATTTCTAGTAATGCCCTGTGGAAATATTCTAAAGCTGTCTCTGACTCTTTTTGTTTAATGGAGAAAATTTTGTTCCATTTAACTACAGCTGGAAAATACTCTTTCAATTGTAAATTTATTCTTTTTACATTGTCTTGGTTGTACACATCCGTAAGGGGTACATCCTGATCCAATCCACAGTCAGCTAAAAATTGAGCTGAGTCGACATTGGAGGGTAAACATGCCCTCAGCAATATCTGCCAGTCTTTGTTATTGGGCTCTACAGTGTTCCCTAGGTCTCTGATGTATTTCTGACTTGCAACTAGATCTTTTCTAGGATCAGGGAATTCAGACACTATGGTTCTTAATTCCATTCGGGAAAACGGGCAGTGCATGGCAATGTTTCTGACAGGAGTGATTCCTGTAGTGTCAGTTTTCCCATTTGGCACTGCTATTATCCTAACGGGATTAAGTCTACTAACATCCTTCTGAATAGATTCTACAGCTTGTGGTGAAATGGTTTCAGCATAGTGTATGGTGCCGTACTTACCCGTTGATACGACCTCACCTGTCCCTCCGCTAGGGGCCTTTGATACTAATCTTACGGGTTGGGCTGTGCCCACTGCTGTTTCTGATATGGTGGCTGCTAGAGAGAGCGCCGATATTGTTGCCGATTCGTCCTCTTGATCACACTCCTGGGGAAAGTTTAAAACAGGGTACAACTTGCACGGGTTAATATTTGCATTAGTTAACTTATTAACATTATCCTTAACATTTATACAGTTGCTAAGTGCCTGTTTATTGCACCCTAGTGCGTCATTCTCCGCAACCAACTTCTCTCCCGTTATGCAAGGTGGCGGTGGTGCCGTAGCTATCAGTTTCCTGATAGGGTTAGATCCCGCTGCCTGAGCCAATCCTCTCTGTATTTCACCCTCCTGTTGCCATAACTGTAAATAATCATAATGTTTGATCCGTCTCTTTGTTGATTTAATGAGACATATCCTTCTCCTTAGATTTAGTAACACATCTGGGCTAAAGCTGCCTACTCTTGGGAACTTCTCCCCGTCATGTACAGTCATTCTTTCCCATTCATCACATAAAACCTCTGTGTGTGAACCGTATTTTTCACACATTACATACCTTGCCGACCCGATTGGTCGGTTTACTAAATCAACCCGAACCGAGGTTGATCGCCCCCTACCTGAACAACTGGCCCCCATAGCTTGCAGGTGTTGCTTGCACTACCTCTGACCTTTATATCAGGGTCTTCAGCGAACCCTTACAAAAACCAAGATGTTCAAGATAGGTTGACGGTGGTAGTTTACCGAGTACCCCACTCACTCGCCCACGCCGACCAATACGCCCACACACTGCTTTAGCGCTGGCGTACTCGACCTAGGGCCCCTATGAACCTTTGTTTACTGGAACATGCGAGTGTGATCCGCAGAGCATTAACCCTTTCCAGTAACTGTTGGTTGTTGGATAATTCCTGAGTGACCAGCGAACTTCCCTTAAAAAAATAAAAAATTACACAAATCACGTTAGAATGTACAAATAGCGTTTATGACCCCTTTCGTACGCAAATGGTACTGGGTCAAATTACTAACTAATGCACACAATCACGTGCGGTACAATCGTTCAGCACATAAGCAACTAATCTTATGTGCGGAGCGACCAGTGGAATCGAAATTTAGCAGCTGCGAATTCCTTCAGCCTGAGCTTTATGGCCTATATGGGTTCCGCACCAACCCTTTCTGGTGTTGGGCTACTTGTCTCTATTTATAGCGGACTTCCTTGTCTGCTGTACCTGGACCTCCTGGTCTGTTCTGGACCTCCTGGTCTGTGCTACAGTATGACCTCCTGGTCTGCTATACTCTAATGCTCTTTGTATATTTAACAAGGGATGCCTCCCTAGCCACCGTGCATGTCACTTACACGTATGTAATTCACGAGAACTCGATGATTTCTGTGGTTCAATCCCAAAAAATTGTAGAAACTTATATATGCAAACACTCACTCACCACATGTACACTTTACTTTTGTTTCTATTTCTATTTCTGCGCAGAAATTTCTTTCCTTTAGACCAGATGAGTCGTAAATTTAGAGAAGGATCTATTAATTTAAATTTCAGACACTAAAATTGACTTGCGCTATTTATCGCGTTGCCACCTTTTCGCCTGTTTAAAATAACCCTTATCGTGTGATTTGTTACGTGGGCGTACCCGGACGCTCCGTTGCGTAATATACGCTGCGTGCGTCGGCCTTTGGGTTACGTACGCGAGTCTCAGCCTTTTGTTAGAGACACGTGTACGCAAGGCAGATATCCACCGTAACACAATTAACACGTTTATCAATGTAGGTGATCCTCGATCATCTACCGAGCACCACACAAGTCTCTCCTTGTATCTTAGGCAAAGCTGTGTGCGTGTTTTACAATTTACCCTTTAAATGTATTACCTTTACTCTTTAACTACTGATAGCAACAAATCTTTCTTAGCCCGTTAACAATTGTGAAATGGCAAACAGGAGAGTGATATGAAAATACACGAATGGAAAGAAATGCAGATATATGCGTGCGTGCGTACGCAAGACAGAAATAAACAGTTTTAAAAGACACTAGCGTATTGTTCTTACCTCCGGTTCCGGATTCCTTCAGCACTCTTTACTAAGCGAAGCAGACGCTTATCCAGACAGCACTACGAGGAATATGACCTCCCGCCCTTTGCTGATGGATAATGTCTGCTGAAATTACCTAGTGCAGATATGTGAAGGACGGGCGAGCCGCCAATTGATAAAGCTGAATATTTATCTTACTTAAAACCCTCTAAAAGGTGGAAGAACACAGTACGCTATTGGCGTATGGTATACCGTAAGGGTACGCACGTTGCGTAACAATCGCTTAGCCGTAGTCGAGACGCTCGAGCGTCACGTTCGCTTACGGCCAAGAGATCACAGGCAGGCACGCTATAGGCTGCCGACTAACGTAATGATACGCTATTAGCGTAGCGGACGCTCGGGACCACGAAGAGATCACCAGCGGCGCAGACGCTCACAATGTTAAACCTTTATAACTATACCATAAACAATGTACTTATATTGTAAACCCTTGTGCAGTGATAAGGTGAAAATGCAACACAGTGTAAGATGGTTTACACTAAAGCTGTTTGAGCGATAGAGACGCTCCTATTACCCACTGCAATATAATGAACACACACAATACCGGTCTAAGGGTCTAACGCCTTTTAAGGAAATGAATGAATGTTCAAAAAGAATAAAACAATACAAGTCATATACTACCAATATAACATAGACTACCTAACCAGATAACTACACATGAAATACAATAGCAGTACAATAACACTTAAGAGAAAGAGAGAGAAAGAGGAGATGAGAGAGAGAGAGAGATATATGGCTCACAATAACAAGAAAGACAATATGATTGCGGAGAAAACTTACGCTCAAGGGAAACAATCGCATGCGCCTCTGGATATCCAGCTCCCGATTATCAGCAATGAGAACCGTTGAAGAGAATAGAGAGCTGGATCAGGTCGGCTTGTCCTTTTATACCCTACACATAATACAGTACAATGGTCCCTATATTCTTATTGTTCATTGGACACAGGAATTCCTCTTCGCATTATAACAAAAGGTCATAGGTTGATTCATACAGGTGGGCTGTGACTATTTCCAACTGCTCAGGTGGGTGGGAAACTAGGTTTCCCGCCGCATGGATAATAAAGTGCAAATAATAGTAAATGTCCATAAAATTCTTATGTCCATAACTATTCGCACGAGCGAGTTATCCGCTTCAAACCAACACCGGAATATTGCTAATTAAATACTCTTCCGATGGATACTAAACACCACTGTATAACCCTTGTCTGACCCTTCGTATCAAACAAAGAGGGATCTCTTTGTACATGAACATGCTACATTAACTAAACTTTCAAATTCTATCAAAGGGACCATAATCTACAAAATACATTATATGGTGAAAATATGTAACGATTGAGTCGCACGCTAGGCGCACATAAACTCTACCGTAAATGCGCATACCGTGCGCCTGCGGGTGCACATAACAGCGAGTATGCGCACGCACGGGAGAGCGTACGCATGCGCAGCGGGGACACATATGAGGTGCAAATATGGCAGTGTGCATCATGATATTTTTCTGACTTTGACAGATGATGATCGACTCCCAGCAGCAACAACAGCAGCGCCAGCAGCAGTAGGCGTTACACTCAAGGATCCATCGGAGGAATACCAGTTAGGAGCGGACTCGTCAGACTTGCCATTGACATGGCCTGCAGGACTATTGGCGTTCCTGTCTAAGGAGGAATTTGACACTGAGGGAGTTGGTGGGGTGATTTGTAGGAGCTTGGGTACAAGAGGAAGAAGGGATTTAGTTGTCAGTGGACTGCTTCTGCTGTCACCCAAAGTTTTTGAACTTGTCAATGACTTCTGATGAATGCGCTCCAGGTAACGTATAAGGGAGGATTTTCCTAGGTGTTTAACTTCCTTACCCCTACTTATTACAGCTTGACAAAGGCAACACACTGCTTGACACCTGTTGTCCGCATTTCGAAGAGGTGATTTTTTTTGTATTTTGACCAGGCATGTCAATGGCCATATTCATCCCACGGGCAACAGGTGTCTCCCTGGGTGCCTGACTTAAAAAAAACACCTCACCATCAAAATCCTCCTTGTCAATTTCCTCCTCAGGGCCAGCAACACCCATATCCTCATCCTAGTGTACTTCAACAGTGACATCTTCAATTGGAATATCAGGAACTGGACTGTGGGTGCTCCGTCCAGCACTTGCATGGGGCGTGCAAATGGTGGAAGGAGCCACCTCTTTCTGTCCAGTGTTGGGAAGGTCAGGCATCGCAACCGACACAATTGGACTCTCCTTGGGGATTTGTGATTTAGAAGAATGCACAGTTCTTTGCTGTGCTTTTGCCAGCTTAACTCTTTTCATTTTTCTAGCGGGAGGATGAGTGCTTCCATCCTCATGTGAAGCTGAACCACTAGCCATGAACATAGGCCAGGGCCTCAGCCGTTCCTTGCTACTCCGTGTCGTAAATGGCATATTGGCAAGTTTACGCTTCTCCTCAGATGCTTTTAATTTAGATTTTTGGGTCATTTTACTGAACTTTTGTTTTTTGTATTTTACATGCTCTCTACTATGACATTGGGCATCGGCCTTGGCAGACGACGTTGATGGCATTTCATCGTCTCTGCCATGACTAGTGGCAGCAGCTTCAGCACTAGGTGGAAGTGGATCTTGATCTTTCCCTATTTTACCCTCCACATTTTTGTTCTCCATTTTTTAATGTGTGGAATTATATGCCAGTAATATATCTGGAATTAGACGGCAGTAATGTCTGGAATTAGATACCACTATAGATACCAGATACCACTGTGACTGGAATGAGCACAGATATTGAGCTTTTCAGGCAGAGAATGTAGCCACGTCCTCTCCGCTCAATCTACAATGCACGAGTGAAAATGGCGGCGACGCGCGGTTCTTTATATGGAATACGAATCTCGCGAGAATCCGACAGCGGGTTTATGACGTTTGGCCTCGTTCGGGTTAACCGAGCAAGGCGGGAAGAACCGAGGCTGCCCTAGACCCGTGAAAACCACGTGAAGTTCGGGGGGGTTCGGATCTCGACGAACCGAACCCGCTCATTTCTAATAATAATGCTATCATTAAATACACTCCTATAAGATGCCCTATTTCAGTTTGTCATCTGCATGCTGTGTTCACAGAGGATGGAGACAGATAAATATATTGTACAGTGTATTCTTTTTTCCCCATTAAACAAAGGTACAGTATAAGTATGGGAGAAAGTCGTAGGTTATGTTGCGCTTTATACTGTCCACGCTGCTGCTTACATTTTGTAAAAACTTGGGACATCCATTACACAATATTCAGTAGGCTGTCAGTGGCACAAATTCATAAATAGGGCTGCGCAATTGCAGCCTGTAAAATAAACCAAAGCCGCTAGTGACTCCTCCGAAATACAGAGGTTTCCATAGCAAAGAGTGTCCTATCATAGAAAATACTGAAGCTACCCTGCACAATTTCTTCTATCCATATATAAATCCTGCTACTGTTCTTTATTGGCCATGGGGCTCATTCCGAGTTGATCGTAGCTGTTCTAAGTTTAGCACAGCTACGATTGTTAACTCAGACATGCGGGGGGACGCCCAGCACAGGGCTAGTCCGCCCCGCATGTCAGTGCCGCCCCCCCCGCACAAATACAAAAGCATTGCACTGAGGCGATGCCTTTGTATTTGAGGAGTAACTCCCTGCCAGCACAGCTCCTGCGGCTGGCCGGGAGTTGCTCGTCGCTCCCGCTGGCCGCAGCGGCTGTGTGACACGTCACGCAGCCGCCGCGGCCCATCCCCCCAACGGTCCGGCCACGCCTGCATTGGCCGGACCGCTTCCCCTAGACGGCGGCTTAACGCCGCCATTCAGCCCCCTCCCACCTAGCGACCGCCTCTGATCATGCGCAGTTCCGACCCGATCGCTGCGCTGCGACAAACTGCAGCGAGCGTTCAGGTCGGAATGACCCCCGATATCCGTTTCATGTGATCTAATGGAAGATCCAGGAGCAAACTCGCTGCCTTATGTCCTTAAGGACAATAAGAATGTCCAGTGGATGGAGCATGTCTAAATAGGAACAACTAGGGACATGCATCTCTTCACTCAGGTATTTCAAGTTCACTGCCTCTGTCACTGAGACACCCGGTGCTTGGCCTTTGTTGTCAAATCTACTACTTCTGAAAGCGGCATCAAAAATATAGGTGGTCATTCCGAGTTGTTCGCTCGCAAGCTGCTTTTAGCAGCATTGCACACGCTAAGCCGCCGCCTACTGGGAGTGAATCTTAGCTTAGCAAAATTGCGAACGAAAGATTCGCCATATTGCGAAAAGACTTCTCTGTGCAGTTTCTGAGTAGCTCGAGACTTACTCTTCCAGTGCGATCAGTTCAGTGCTTGTCGTTCCTGGTTTGACGTCACAAACACACCCAGCGTTCGCCCAGACACTCCTCCGTTTCTCCAGCCACTCCCGCGTTTTTCCCAGAAACGGCAGCGTTTTTTCACACACACCCATAAAACGGCCAGTTTCCGGACAGAAACACCCACTTCCTGTCAATCACACTCCGATCTCCAGAACGAAGAAAAAACCTCGTAATGCCGTGAGTAAAATACCAAACTTCATAGCAAATTTACTTGGCGCAGCCGCAGTGCGAACATTGCGCATGCGCAATTAGCGGAAAATCGCTGCGATGCGAAGAAAATTACCGAGCGAACAACTCGGAATGACCACCATAATACTAAAGGGCCAATTACCTGCCCTAACACTAATTCCCATATAATTAGACTTTTACTGACCCTGGACACTGCCTGCAATAAAGTCATTCACCAGTCCATTTGCCACTAAGTATCTATTTGAGTCTCGTGTTTTGAATTAAGAATTACAGTATGTGGTTTCTTGGAAGGGATTATAAAATGGAGGTAACATACAGTATATCAGTTATTGCCTAAAAAGCTCTAGTTCCCTTCCATGACCTGCACACTGAAAGCTTGGACCTGTGAGCATCTAATAAACATTTAAGAGGGGAGTGGTTTCAGGATTCTGCACTAGCAAAACAATAAGCCTTCAGTTTTTTATTTCCTGAGCATGCCACTCTCCAGATGCCTGATTATCTCAGATTGTTACTTTTGTATCAAAGCTAAGTCAATATTTAATGCTTGCGCTTTCTGTGCAAGTTACTGAATTTCCTGCGCTTTTTCCCAGAAACCTGACTTTTAGATTGACCTGAAACACGCAGACTTCCAGAATCGGTAACATATGATTGATTTTAGAATCTGATCTCTCTTTGATCCTCTAGTTTCATTTGGCTCCAGTCCTGGCCATGAGTCCTTGCCATTAACTGGTAATCATTCTGCTCCTGACTCACTGACATCAATTATTTGTGTGTTAGCCTGCTCTTTCAGACCCATACGTGTGTAGAATACCAGTGCCATACCACTTTCCTGTCTTTCCAGTTGTGTTACCAGTTCATCCTCAGAATTGTATGTACATACCGTTGCTTCAGTTCTGTTATCTGCACCAATAATATCTGCTATATCATTAAAATGCCTTTGACGCCAGCCCTGTTAGCCAACCTGGCTACCTGCATTACCAACCATCTAGCCTGCCTTCCAGCCACTGCGGTCTATCCTCTGAACTAATATAAATTAATGTCTGTACATTTGACCATTTGCAGTTCATTACCTGTTACCAGAGGCGGATTGGCCATAGGGTTTACAGGGAAGCTCCCCGGTGGGCAGACGCACCCGTGTGGCCTGTTTTGTTTGAGGACGTGTGGTCCTTTTTATAGACATAATGAATAAGATGCTAAATAATTAGCATATATGAAAATGGCTTTGCCACTTAGCCTGTGATTGCAGATGATCTAGTGCACAGGTTCTCAAACTCGGTCCTGAGGACCCCACACAGTGCATGTTTTGCAGGTCTCCTCACAGAATCACAAGTGAAGTAATTTGCTCCACCTGTGGGCCTTTTAAAATGTGTCAGTGAATAATGAATACACCTGTGCACCGGCTGGGTTACCTGCAAAACATGCACTGTGTGGGGTCCTGAGGACCGAGTTTGAGAACCACTGATCTAGTGTATGCTCTGTCTGCCTGCTTGGCTGACATATAAGATTGAGTGAATAGTGATTGCGATACAGTTGGTGTAATAAGCAAGAAAATATATATTTCTAAAGAATGATGTAGTTTCCTAAATTCTGAAGGTGTATCATATAATGTGCTCATAATATTTAATTTTATTTATTTTTAACTTCCCCTTGATGCTGGACATGCCCACTATCTGGAAAGTCTTGGGGGGAGGGTGCTGCTGCCATGGCCCATACTTACAACTCTGGTGCTGCCCATGTGGGGCCACTAGTACAAATTTTTCCAGGGCCGCTTTTTGTTCCCAATCCGCCCCTGCCTGTTACAAACATATTGTGTACAATGTCTTCAATATCATTCCAGTTTTTGCATTCAATTATTGTGACATACAGACAACCTGGCAGGCATTGCTTATGCTACAATCCTGGAGCAAATTCAGAATACAAGACTTACTATCCAGCCTGAAAATTGTGAAATTCTGAGGTGTAGTACATTGGTTATTAGGCTGGTGGAGGTTGAGTACACCCCCCACCCAGGCATGTAAGAGCCCCTCATACTGTGTGCAAATCTTATTTAGCAACAGTTCTTCAGAGCCTTTCTTGAGACAGCAGGAAAGTATCATAAACCAAGCCCAGGTGCACATGTGTCAGTTGCATTCACTGCTCTGCAGAGAGAGTTACATTTGGGGGTGAGTTATTTTGTTTCTGTGCAGACTAAATACTGGTTGCTTTATTTTTACCATACCTCCCAACATGACCCTCTCCAGGAGGGACAGAATGCTCTGCTCTTGGACTTCCCTCTTACTGCTTATTGCTGGCACCTGTGCTGAAACAGCTTTCTTTTCCATTCACCTGTTCAAAAAAGGTGCTGGCAATCATAAGATAAGAGAAAAATCCAGAAGCAGAGCATTGTGTCCCTCCTGGAGAGGGTCATGTTAGGAGGTATGCTTTTACATTGCAATTTAGATTTCAGTTTGAACACACCCCAGCCAAATCTAACTCTCTGCACGTTATATCTGCTCCACCTGCAGTGCACATGGGGGGTAATTCCAAGTTGATCGCAGCAGGAAATTTTTTAGCAGGTGGGCAAAACCATGTGCACTGCAGGGGTGGCAGATATAACATTTGTAGAGAAAGTTAGATTTGGATGGGTTATTTTATTTCTGTGCAGGGTAAATACTGGCTGCTTTATTTTTACACTGTAATTTAGATTGCAGATTGAACTCACCACACCCAAATCTAACTCTCTCTGCACATGTTATATCTGCCCCCTCCTGCATTGCACATGGTTTTGCCCAACTGCTAAAAAATTTCCTGCTGCGATCAACTTGTAATTACCTCCATGGTTTTGCCCATTCGAGAACAATTTTGCTGCTGCGATCAGGTCTGAATTAGGCCCTTAGTTGCCCCAGGCTTAAACAAAAAAAAAAAAAAATTGCCAACTGATGTCTACACATTTGGACTGGACATAAGAGATACAAGAAATTGATACTCTAGAACAGAGGTTCTCAAACTCGGTCCTCGGGGGCCCACACGGTGTATGTTTTGCAGGTCTCCTCACAGAATCGCAAGTGAAATAATTAGCTCCACCTGTGGACCTTTTAAAATGTGTCAGTGAGTAATTAATACTAGAGATGAGCGGGTTCGGTTTCTTTGAATCCGAACCCGCACGAACTTCACTTTTTTTTTCACGGGTCCGAGCGACTCGGATCTTCCCGCCTTGCTCGGTTAACCCGAGCGCGCCCGAACGTCATCATGACGCTGTCGGATTCTCGCGAGGCTCGGATTCTATCGCGAGACTCGGATTCTATATAAGGAGCCGCGCGTCGCCGCCATTTTCACACGTGCATTGAGATTGATAGGGAGAGGACGTGGCTGGCGTCCTCTCCATTTAGATTAGATTTAGAAGAGAGAGAGAGAGATTGCTGTGATACTGTAGATTAGAAGAGAGTGCAGAGTGCAGACAGAGTTTAGTGACTGACGACCACAGTGACCAGTGACCACCAGAGACAGTGCAGTTGTTTGTTTTATTTAATATATCCGTTCTCTGCCTGAAAAAAACGATACACAGTCACACAGTGACTCAGTCTGTGTGCACTGCTCAGCCCAGTGTGCTGCACATCAATGTATTGTATATAAAGCTTATAATTGTGGGGGAGACTGGGGAGCACTGCAGGTTGTTATAGCAGGAGCCAGGAGTACATGATAAATAATATTATATTAAAATTAAACAGTGCACACTTTTGCTGCAGGAGTGCCACTGCCAGTGTGACTAGTGGTGACCAGTGCCTGACCACCAGTATATTAGTAGTATTGTATACTATCTCTTTATCAACCAGTCTATATTAGCAGCAGACACAGTACAGTGCGGTAGTTCACGGCTGTGGCTACCTCTGTGTCGGCACTCGGCAGGCAGTCCGTCCATCCATAATTGTATTATATACCACCTAACCGTGGTTTTTTTTTTCTTTCTTTATACCGTCGTCATAGTCATACTAGTTGTTACGAGTATACTACTATCTCTTTATCAACCAGTGTACAGTGCGGTAGTTCACGGCTGTGGCTACCTCTGTGTCGGAACTCGGCAGGCAGTCCGTCCATCCATAATTGTATTATAATATATACCACCTAACCGTGGTTTTTTTTTCGTTCTTTATACCGTCGTCATACTAGTTGTTACGAGTATACTACTATCTCTTTATCAACCAGTGTACAGTGCGGTAGTTCACGGCTGTGGCTACCTCTGTGTCGGAACTCGGCAGGCAGTCCGTCCATCCATGATTGTATTATAATATATACCACCTAACCGTGGTTTTTTTTTCGTTCTTTATACCGTCGTCATACTAGTTGTTACGAGTATACTACTATCTCTTTATCAACCAGTGTACAGTGCGGTAGTTCACGGCTGTGGCTACCTCTGTGTCGGAACTCGGCAGGCAGTCCGTCCATCCATAATTGTATTATAATATATACCACCTAACCGTGGTTTTTTTTTCGTTCTTTATACCGTCGTCATACTAGTTGTTACGAGTATACTACTATCTCTTTATCAACCAGTGTACAGTGCGGTAGTTCACGGCTGTGGCTACCTCTGTGTCGGCACTCGGCAGCCCGTCCATAATTGTATACTAGTATCCAATCCATCCATCTGCATTGTTTACCTGAGGTGCCTTTTAGTTGTGCCTATTAAAATATGGAGAACAAAAATGTTGAGGTTCCAAAATTAGGGAAAGATCAAGATCCACTTCCACCTCGTGCTGAAGCTGCTGCCACTAGTCATGGCCGAGACGATGAAATGCCAGCAACGTCGTCTGCCAAGGCCGATGCCCAATGGCATAGTACAGAGCATGTCAAAACCAAAACACCAAATATCAGTAAAAAAAGGACTCCAAAACCTAAAATAAAATTGTCGGAGGAGAAGCGTAAACTTGCCAATATGCCATTTACCACACGGAGTGGCAAGGAACGGCTGAGGCCCTGGCCTATGTTCATGGCTAGTGGTTCAGCTTCACATGAGGATGGAAGCACTCAGCCTCTCGCTAGAAAACTGAAAAGACTCAAGCTGGCAAAAGCACCGCAAAGAACTGTGCGTTCTTTGAAATCCCAAATCCACAAGGAGAGTCCAATTGTGTCGGTTGCGATGCCTGACCTTCCCAACACTGGACGTGAAGAGCATGCGCCTTCCACCATTTGCACGCCCCCTGCAAGTGCTGGAAGGAGCACCCGCAGTCCAGTTCCTGATAGTCAGATTGAAGATGTCAGTGTTGAAGTACACCAGGATGAGGAGGATATGGGTGTTGCTGGCGCTGGGGAGGAAATTGACCAGGAGGATTCTGATGGTGAGGTGGTTTGTTTAAGTCAGGCACCCGGGGAGACACCTGTTGTCCGTGGGAGGAATATGGCCGTTGACATGCCAGGTGAAAATACCAAAAAAATCAGCTCTTCGGTGTGGAGGTATTTCACCAGAAATGCGGACAACAGGTGTCAAGCCGTGTGTTCCCTTTGTCAAGCTGTAATAAGTAGGGGTAAGGACGTTAACCACCTCGGAACATCCTCCCTTATACGTCACCTGCAGCGCATTCATAATAAGTCAGTGACAAGTTCAAAAACTTTGGGTGACAGCGGAAGCAGTCCACTGACCAGTAAATCCCTTCCTCTTGTAACCAAGCTCACGCAAACCACCCCACCAACTCCCTCAGTGTCAATTTCCTCCTTCCCCAGGAATGCCAATAGTCCTGCAGGCCATGTCACTGGCAAGTCTGACGAGTCCTCTCCTGCCTGGGATTCCTACGATGCATCCTTGCGTGTAACGCCTACTGCTGCTGGCGCTGCTGTTGTTGCCGCTGGGAGTCGATGGTCATCCCAGAGGGGAAGTCGTAAGCCCACTTGTACTACTTCCAGTAAGCAATTGACTGTTCAACAGTCCTTTGCGAGGAAGATGAAATATCACAGCAGTCATCCTACTGCAAAGCGGATAACTGAGTCCTTGACAACTATGTTGGTGTTAGACGTGCGTCCGGTATCCGCCGTTAGTTCACAGGGAACTAGACAATTTATTGAGGCAGTGTGCCCCCGTTACCAAATACCATCTAGGTTCCACTTCTCTAGGCAGGCGATACCGAGAATGTACACGGACGTCAGAAAAAGACTCACCAGTCTCCTAAAAAATGCAGTTGTACCCAATGTCCACTTAACCACGGACATGTGGACAAGTGGAGCAGGGCAGGGTCAGGACTATATGACTGTGACAGCCCACTGGGTAGATGTATGGACTCCCGCCGCAAGAACAGCAGCGGCGGCACCAGTAGCAGCATCTCGCAAACGCCAACTCTTTCCTAGGCAGGCTACGCTATGTATCACCGCTTTCCAGAATACGCACACAGCTGAAAACCTCTTACGGCAACTGAGGAAGATCATCGCGGAATGGCTTACCCCAATTGGACTCTCCTGTGGATTTGTGGCATCGGACAACGCCAGCAATATTGTGTGTGCATTAAATATGGGCAAATTCCAGCACGTCCCATGTTTTGCACATACCTTGAATTTGGTGGTGCAGAATTTTTTAAAAAACGACAGGGGCGTGCAAGAGATGCTGTCGGTGGCCAGAAAAATTGCGGGACACTTTCGGCGTACAGGCACCACGTACAGAAGACTGGAGCACCACCAAAAACTACTGAACCTGCCCTGCCATCATCTGAAGCAAGAAGTGGTAACGAGGTGGAATTCAACCCTCTATATGCTTCAGAGGTTGGAGGAGCAGCAAAAGGCCATTCAAGCCTATACAATTGAGCACGATATAGGAGATGGAATGCACCTGTCTCAAGTGCAGTGGAGAATGATTTCAACGTTGTGCAAGGTTCTGATGCCCTTTGAACTTGCCACACGTGAAGTCAGTTCAGACACTGCCAGCCTGAGTCAGGTCATTCCCCTCATCAGGCTTTTGCAGAAGAAGCTGGAGGCATTGAAGAAGGAGCTAAAAGGGAGCGATTCCGCTAGGCATGTGGGACTTGTGGATGCAGCCCTTAATTCGCTTAACAAGGATTCACGGGTGGTCAATCTGTTGAAATCAGAGCACTACATTTTGGCCACCGTGCTCGATCCTAGATTTAAAGCCTACCTTGGATCTCTCTTTCCGGCAGACACAGGTCTGCTGGGGTTGAAAGACCTGCTGGTGACAAAATTGTCAAGTCAAGCGGAACGCGACCTGTCAACATCTCCTCCTTCACATTCTCCCGCAACTGGGGGTGCGAGGAAAAGGCTCAGAATTCCGAGCCCACCCGCTGGCGGTGATGCAGGGCAGTCTGGAGCGACTGCTGATGCTGACATCTGGTCCGGACTGAAGGACCTGACAACGATTACGGACATGTCGTCTACTGTCACTGCATATGATTCTCTCAACATTGATAGAATGGTGGAGGATTATATGAGTGACCGCATCCAAGTAGGCACGTCACACAGTCCGTACTTATACTGGCAGGAAAAAGAGGCAATTTGGAGGCCCTTGCACAAACTGGCTTTATTCTACCTAAGTTGCCCTCCCACAAGTGTGTACTCCGAAAGAGTGTTTAGTGCCGCCGCTCACCTTGTCAGCAATCGGCGTACGAGGTTACATCCAGAAAATGTGGAGAAGATGATGTTCATTAAAATGAATTATAATCAATTCCTCCGCGGAGACATTGACCAGCAGCAATTGCCTCCACAAAGTACACAGGGAGCTGAGATGGTGGATTCCAGTGGGGACGAATTGATAATCTGTGAGGAGGGGGATGTACACGGTGATATATCGGAGGGTGAAGATGAGGTGGACATCTTGCCTCTGTAGAGCCAGTTTGTGCAAGGAGAGATTAATTGCTTCTTTTTTGGGGGGGGTCCAAACCAACCCGTCATATCAGTCACAGTCGTGTGGCAGACCCTGTCACTGAAATGATGGGTTGGTTAAAGTGTGCATGTCCTGTTTTGTTTATACAACATAAGGGTGGGTGGGAGGGCCCAAGGATAATTCCATCTTGCACCTCTTTTTTCTTTTCTTTTTCTTTGCATCATGTGCTGATTGGGGAGGGTTTTTTGAAAGGGACATCCTGCGTGACACTGCAGTGCCACTCCTAAATGGGCCCGGTGTTTGTGTCGGCCACTAGGGTCGCTAATCTTACTCACACAGTCAGCTACCTCATTGCGCCTCTTTTTTTCTTTGCGTCATGTGCTGTTTGGGGAGGGTTTTTTGGAAGGGACATCCTGCGTGACACTGCAGTGCCACTCCTAGATGGGCCCGGTGTTTGTGTCGGCCACTAGGGTCGCTAATCTTACTCACACAGCTACCTCATTGCGCCTCTTTTTTTCTTTGCGTCATGTGCTGTTTGGGGAGGGTTTTTTGGAAGGGACATCCTGCGTGACACTGCAGTGCCACTCCTAGATGGGCCCGGTGTTTGTGTCGGCCACTAGGGTCGCTAATCTTACTCACACAGTCAGCTACCTCATTGCGCCTCTTTTTTTCTTTGCGTCATGTGCTGTTTGGGGAGGGTTTTTTGGAAGGGCCATCCTGCGTGACACTGCAGTGCCACTCCTAGATGGGCCCGGTGTTTGTGTCGGCCACTAGGGTCGCTAATCTTACTCACACAGTCAGCTACCTCATTGCGCCTCTTTTTTTCTTTGCGTCATGTGCTGTTTGGGGAGGGTTTTTTGGAAGGGCCATCCTGCGTGACACTGCAGTGCCACTCCTAGATGGGCCCGGTGTTTGTGTCGGCCACTAGGGTCGCTAATCTTACTCACACAGCTACCTCATTGCGCCTCTTTTTTTCTTTGCGTCATGTGCTGTTTGGGGAGGGTTTTTTGGAAGGGACATCCTGCGTGACACTGCAGTGCCACTCCTAGATGGGCCCGGTGTTTGTGTCGGCCACTAGGGTCGCTTATCTTACTCACACAGCGACCTCGGTGCAAATTTTAGGACTAAAAATAATATTGTGAGGTGTGAGGTATTCAGAATAGACTGAAAATGAGTGTAAATTATGGTTTTTGAGGTTAATAATACTTTGGGATCAAAATGACCCCCAAATTCTATGATTTAAGCTGTTTTTTAGTGTTTTTGGAAAAAAACACCCGAATCCAAAACACACCCGAATCCGACAAAAATAATTCGGTGAGGTTTTGCCAAAACGCGTTCGAACCCAAAACACGGCCGCGGAACCGAACCCAAAACCAAAACACAAAACCCGAAAAATTTCAGGCGCTCATCTCTAATTAATACACCTGTGCACCTGCTGGGTTACCTGCAAAACATGCACTGTGTGGGCCCCCGAGGACCGAGTTTGAGAACCTCTGCTCTATGCAGTTTTTAGTCCAATTCATCCAGTGTGTATTCCTCCAACATTTTTCAATGTGTCATTTCTGCTCATCCATCTCTTTTGCAATCATTTTATGTTCTCCTTAAACTAGTCATGGGGGCTAAAGCATGCAATCGACCAAGGGCACTGTTCCTTTGTCTCTGCATTTGTTTTTCCAGTAAGGGGTCCAAGGAAGAATCTCTTCACTATGTCCCAGCCCATCTCCAAATACCTTAATTAGGAATCTGCAAATATAAAAATTGAAACAGAAACCAAACCAGGGCATTGCTAGAAAGGCAGCATGAAATGACCAACCCCTGCACAAAACTAGAAACACAAAAATAAGGTAATAAAATCGTGTGCCAATCCTGTTCAAGAAATATGGATCCGCATCTGAGTCCATAATAACTTCCAAAAGTCAGATTACGGCTCTAGTCTAAATATATAAATCAGAATCAAATATTCACTAGCAATCATGCCACATTTTGCACACCATGGTAGCTCACTCCCAGAACATTTCCAGCTACAAAAATATCCATTTTTGTGCTGGTTCCTGTTATGATGATTCTGTTTTCCATCTATCTGGTATGGAGGTTACCCCTTCTTTTTTTCTGTGTATTTTATTAAAGTGTGTTCTATCTTGGAAATTCTACACCATGAGCCGAGTCTTTTTCTTTTTTTCTCTTTATATGTATGAGTCTCCTTTAATTCCATGCATTTGTATGGATTAAAGAAACCTTTATATGCCTTCAACAGCTGACTTTATGTAAGCTATAGTGTGAGCATCACCAATTATCTCATACATATGCAATGTGATTGTGCATTTTGGGAGAGTATCCGTGCTGGCATACAGCTAAAGAAACTTTTTATGAATATCACATACTCACCTTATGTAAGCATTAACATGAGCATTTCCTTTTACACATAAACCTACAGTGGTGATTACCTGGTGTGGAATTTGTTTCTATGGCATCTGTGGATAACCATCTCTGGTGACGTGTACCCTTCTAAACTCTGTGGGATTTTCACGGATTCCTTTTTCCATATGAGGTGTACTTAAGAATTGAATACTTTTGCCTAATGTACTTTATAATTTTTATTCTTTTGTATCTCATCCCTACTGAGGACTGCTGAAACATTTGGAGGTGAAGCTATACACTTTTGGAAGTCATAATGGACTCATAGATGCAGAATCATGTTTCCTAGTACAAGATTTTATTACCTTATTTTTGTGTTTCGAAGAATCTGGAAATGACAGGCCCATAACCACAATCCCCAACAGTTGGCAGGACTGTGGATGTCCCCATCTGAGTTGACCATACTTGCATACTCTCATGGAATATCCGGGAGACTACTGAATTTTAGGGGACTCTCCCAGATTCCAGAGAGCGTAGACCAGCCTCCCAGGTCCCACCAACTTCACTGTTAAGTCAGCGTTCCAGGGTGTCAAGGATGCATAGAAACATAGAATTTGACGACAGATAAGAACCACTTGGCCCATCTAGTTCTCCCGGTTTTTTTTTTAACCATATTTTTATCTCAAACCTTATTTGATCCTTATTTCTTTGTAAGGATATCCTTATGTCTAGCTCATGCATGTTTTAATTGCTCTACTCTCTTAGCCTCTACCACCCCTGATGGGAGACTATTCCACTTGTCCACTACCCTTTCTGTGAAGTAATTTTTCCTCAGATTTCCCCTGAACCTCCCCCCCTCCAGTCTCAGTGAATGTCCTTGTGTCCTATTGCTTCTCTTCATTTGGAGAATGTTTCCCTCCTGGACTTTGTTAAAACCCTTCATATATTTGAAAGTTTCTATCAGGTCCCCCCTTTCCCTTCTCTGCTCCAAACTATACCATTTTAGTTGCCCTTCTTTATACAGTCTCTAATGTATTAATATCCTTTTGAAGATATGGCCTCCATAATTGAACACAGTATTCTAGATGAGGCCGTACCAATGACCTATACAGTGGCATTACTACTACTTTCTTTCTGCTGCTGATTCCTCTCCTAATGCAGCCAAGCACCTGATTAGCCTTCCTCATTGCCTTGTTACATTGCTTACCTGCCTTTAAGTCACCTGAAATAGTGACTCCTAGATCCCTTTCCTCCTCAGTAGTTTCCAGTATAGTGCTATTAATACTATATTTAGACTAGTCTACCTAGATCCTCAATCATTTGTTTTACCCCACCTTGTGTGTCTACCCTGTTGCATACTTTTGTGTCATCTGCAAAAAGGCATACTTTCCCTTTAATGCCATTTGCAATGTCACTAATAAAGATATTAAAAAGCACTGGTCGAAGTAGAGATCCCTGGGGTACTCCACTGGTAACATTTCCCACCTGTGAATGCATTCCATTACCACAACTCTCTGTTTTCCTGCAACCAAGATCTTATCCATTCAATAATCCTAGCATCCAATCCCAAACTTTCAAGTTTATTTTGCAGTCTGCGAAGTGGAACAGTGTCAAAAGCCTTATTAAAGTCTAGATAAGCTATATCCACGGCTCCACCTTTATCCATCACTTTAGTCACACAGTCAAAAAAGTCAATAAGATTTGTTTGACATGATCTCTCCCCAGTGAATCCATGTTGGTTGGGGATCCTGTAAATTGCTGGATTTGAGATAATCTACAACTCTTTCTTTTAAGAGTGTTTCCATCAATTTCCCTGCTACTGATGTAAGACTCACTGGTCTGTAGTTGTTTGCCTCTTCCTTGCTTCCACTTTTGTGCAGTGGAACTATGTGCGCTCTTTTCCAGTCCTCTGGAATTACTCCTGTAGCTAATGACTGGTTGAATAATTCTGTCAATGGTGCTACCAGCACCTCTTTAAGTTATTTAAGTATATTTGGATGTATCCCATCTGGCCCCATAGATTTGTCTACTCTCAGCTTTGAGAGTTCTGTTAGGACCTTCTCCTCTGTAAATATACTTGTTTCATTTTCCTGAATATCCCTGCAACTTAACTGTGGCCCCTTCCACTCTCTTTCAGAAGTGAATACTGAGCAAAAATAATTAAGATGATCTACTATTACATTGTCTCCCTCAACAAGACTCCCAGTCTCAGTCTTTAGTTTTATTATTCCGCCTTTTGTTTGTCTCTTTTGCAATTCAATGATCTCTTAAGCCAATAACATATAGGATTTAACTTGCCACAGAGATTTTTGGATCACTTGAAGCCGGTGATCAAAGTTCCAGTCTGGCTGATTGATGTACAAGTAATTATGGATAGCTACACAGCAAGCAACAGTTGGTCATCACTGCACCATTTTTATTGGAGCCAGGTAACTAGTGTGGGCTTCATAAAAGTGGAGAGGTCTAAAGCTGGCTGCTATCAGTGGCATTGTGGCTGATTTCTCCTCAAGACAGGAGCATTAAGCCAGTGGACTGCCATTCTACTCACTTTGCAAGTTAAAGTACAGTACCAGGAGGAGCCTAAAAGCCAGTAATTTTCATTGTGTGTGTACTTTATGTTTTAGCATGCACTTTAGCTATCTGGCGGAATCGTGTTAGTTGCTGTGGACCTCCTGAAAATGAAAATATACTTAATGTTTGTTGATCAATGTTATGTTTATCTTATTCATAGTGGTTGGTCTGGCAGGGCTATTGCCTGGGGCGTTGCGGCCTGCGGGCCCAGCAGCAGTTATCCCTCCAGCATCATCTGTTAAAGGAGGGCTCTGTCCTGCCCCTGTTTACTGCCAGCCAATAGCTGCTGGGTCCATATGGGAGACTGCCGCATGCTTCCTTCTCTGTGTCCTGTGTAGTGGATGTGTCTCTGGGTGTCCCGGCATAACAGGAAGCCCAATGAGAGTCACGGTTACACTGTGACACCACCACTTACTTATTAAGCATCCTGCCACTGCCACCACTGTGCATATAGGACCTAATTCATGTTTGTACGCAATGGCGATTATCACGCAATGGAGCAATTATTGGTAAACTGTGCTTGTGATGCGATTGCGATGTGTATGCACCAAGGTGCCACTGCAATCTCGCTCGCACTAAGGATTCCATCGCAAACATTTGGATGTGTTAATTTGGAGTTTACGGGGAGTGGTTGGAAAAATACAGGTGTGTCATGGCTGCTTCCAAGGTGTGTATCCGGCGTCAGCTGTGAGGTTGTCTGTACAAAAACACTGTTGTATTCAGTCTGCATAGCCATTAGGGATGAGCGGGTTCAGTTCCCTGAGAATCACCCCCCCCCCTCCCCTCCCCCCGAACTTCACGTCCCGATACCTGTTCCGAGCCCGGCTCGGGTCTTCCAGCCAGACTCAGAAACCAGGACGAGGCAAATCGTCATCATCCCGCTGTCGGATTCTCGCGGGTATTGGATACCATATAAGGAGCCGCGCGTCGCCGCCATTTTCGCTCCAGTCCTGGAGAGTGTAGTGGGAGGACGTGTCTCCTTAGTGTCTTTCTGCTCTTTTGTATCATTCCAGTGGTGCTGTCTTGTGCTGCCATAAGTCCAGTGCTGCTGTATATGTCCAGTCCAGTGGTGCTGTCTTGTGCTGCCATAAGTCCAGTGCTGCTGTATAAGTCCAGTCCAGTGGTGCTGTCTTGTGCTGCCATAAGTCCAGTGCTGCTGTATAAGTCCAGTCCAGTGGTGCTGTCTTGTGCTGCCATAAGTCCAGTGCTGCTGTATAAGTCCAGTCCAGTGGTGCTGTCTTGTGCTGCCATAAATCCGGTGCTGCTGTATATGTCCATTGCAGTGGTGCTGTGCTGTGCTGCATCAGTCCAGTGGTGGTGTTTTGTGCTACCATAAGTCCAGTGGTGGTGTCCTGTGCTGTATATTATTTACTCCAAATAAAAGGGTTTGACCTGTGTGGTGTAGGCATACGCTCTCCTGTGCTGCATATTGTTATTATAATAATAACTCCAAATAAAAGGGTTATATTATTATTATCCAAATAATTTTTACAGGGTTTGCCCTGTATGGTGTAGGAGTACGCTCGCGCCTGTGCTGCATATTATTATAACTCCAAATAAAAGGGTTATTATTATCCAAATAATTTTTAAAGGGTTTCCCCTGTGTGTGTGGTTTAGGGGTACACTCGCCTTTGCTGCATATTATTATATAACTCCAGAAAAATAATGGAGAACAAAAATTTGGAGGATAAAATAGGAAAATATCAAGAACTACTTCCTCCTTCTGCTGCTGCTGCTGCCGCTGCTGTTGTTGCTGCTGGGAGTCGATCGTCATCCCAGAGGAGAAGTCCGAAGACCACTTGTACTACTTCAAATAAGCAATTGACTGTCCAGCAGTCATCCTGTTGCAAAATGGATAACTGAGGCCTTGACAGCTGTATTGGTGTTAGACATGCGTCCGGTATCCATCATTAGTGCAGTGGGATTTAGACAATTGATGGAAGTATTGTGTCCCCGTTACCAAATCCCATCTATATTACACTTCTCTAGGAAAGCGATTCCCGGACTGTACAGGGACATTAAGAAAAGTGTCCAAAGTGTCCTGAAAAATGCAGTTGTATCCAGTGTCCACTTAACCACAGACATGTGGACAAGTGGAGCAGAGCAAACTAAGGACTACATGACTGTGACAGCCCACTGGGTAGATGTATTGTCTCCCGCAGCAACAACAGCAGCGGCACCAGTAGCAGCATCTCACAAATGCCAGCTCGTTCCTAGGCAGGCTACGCTGTGTATCACCGGTTACTGTAAGAGGCACACCGCTGGCAACCTCTTACGGAAACTGAGGGACATCATCGCACAGTGGCTTACCCCACTTAGACTCTCCTGGGGATTTGTGATATTGGACAACACCACCAATATTGTACGTGCATTACATCTGGGCAAATTCCAGCACGTCCCATGTTTTGCACATACAATTAATTTGGTGGTGCAGAATTTTTTGAAAAATGACAGGGGCGTGCAGGAGATGCTGTCAGTGGCCCGAAAAATTGCGGGCCACTTTTGACATTCAGCCACTGCGTGCCATCCCTAGATGGGACAGGTGTTTGTGCCGCTTAGCAAAGTCATCCAGCTACCTCATTGCACCTCTTTTTCTTCTTTGCATGATGTGCTATTTGGGGCCTATTTTTTAAATCTGCCATGCTGTCTGCCACTGCAGTGCCACTCCTAGATGGGCCAGGTGTTTGTGCCGCACACTTGTGTCGCTTAGTTATTTATCCAGCTACCTCATTGCACCTCTTTTTCTTCTTTGTATGATGTGCTGTTTGGGGCCTAGTTTTTAAAAGTGCCATTCTGTCTGACACTGCAGTGACACTCCTAGATGGGCCAGGTGTTTGTGCCGCCCACTTTTGTCACTTAGCTTAGCCTTCCAGCTACCTCATTGCACCTCTTTTTCTTCTTTGCATGATGTGCTGTTTGGGGCTCATTTTTTAAATCTGCCAACCTGTCTGCCACTGCAGTGCCACGCCTAGATGGGCCAGGTGTTTCTGCCGCCCACTTGTCTCGCTTAGAAAAGTCATCTAGCTACCTTGGTGCAACCTTTTGGCCTAAAAACAATATTGTGAGGTGTGTGCTGTTCAGAATAGACTGGAAATTAATGTTATTATGTTTAATAATACTGTAGGATCAAAATTATCCACAAATTCTGTGAATTTAGCTGTTTTTGTGTTTTTTTCAAAAATTATCCAGATTCAAAACCAAAACCCGAAAGGGTGGTTTTGGCAAAACCAATCCAGATCCAAAACACGAGCGAGGATCCAGATCCAAAACCAAAACATAAAACACGAAAGTGCCCGCCGCACATCTCTAGCCATAGGGCAATCCTTAGCTCCGATGTTTCTGTTTTTTGCATATCTGTCGCAAATGTGCACGCAATTGCGAATGAGTTTGTGATGGCTCCGAGGGGCGTGTTTTTTCATTTCAGGGCGGCAGCTTCACTTGCTAACATTAGCAGCTCTGTAGTCTAGAAAATCACAATTGCATTTGCGTACAAACATGGATTAGGCCCATAACCCATACAGTGAGTACATACCTAGCACACCACAACACACAACTTAACCTTGGTTTTCCTGGCTGCAACGGACAAATCCTTACAACCTGCACCTGCCTAAACACTGTGTTACATGTTCTTCTTTTCTGTCTGTAACTATATTAAAAATGTAGTATAAAGTAACATTTTAAAAGCAGCTTTTGGTTGACAGTAATCAAAGGCAGGGCAGAGCCCTCCTCTCACAGATGATGCTGGAACTTTATGTAACTTTAAGATGTGAAGGTAGTAGCATCAAGAGGAAAAGTGTGTCCAGGAGCTGGAAATACAGCTCGGGGCTTACCACAAGCTTGCAGTAGTCTCGGAGCTATTCGTTTGCTGCTGGCTATAAGCCCACAGGCTCCATTTAGCACGGATTTCTGTTCACACTCTCTTGAGGTGCACTGCAAACAAGAAAAATCCATGGCAAGTAGGGCTTTTTGCCCTTACTGTGGGCACCGCATGTTTGCTCTTATTTATTTACTCACTTATAACAAACATTACTGTGGGGACATGCACTTATATAAGTATACAGGTTGTTTGTACAAAAATATACTTTTTGTGGTTCGTAAATTGCCATTTTTCTTTATCAGTACCCAGCAGTTGTGCTAGAAATTAAAAGTACACTATATTGAACTTCCAGTGGGTGGCAGCACACACATATTTTTCTATTTCATATGATGGCTGCAGAGTACTTTTTACATTTTATTTTATACTTTAAGTTTAATATAGTTACTATAGGCATGTGTCCATTCAACCTGGATGATAATAATAAACCATCCTCTAGTCAAGTCATCTGCCGTGTGAACTAACCTACATTTGCACACTGCTGCAACCTACCACCATAGTGTCTGCCCAGGGGCGTCACAACGTTTTAGGTTGGGGGAGGGCAAGATTCAATTCATTTTTGCGCCCCTGGAGGTGGAGCCACTGGGGATGAGGAGGCGGTACCATTGGAAGGAGGCGGAGCCTCTTAGGAGTAGGAGGCTTGAAGTTCCAGTAATGAAGGTGCTACAATGGGGGTAGGAAGAGCGTGGGACCGCAGTAGCTGTGCAGCCAGCTTGGCGCCTTGGAGCACATTATACATCATGAAAAGGCTGATGCTGCTCTGTCCCTCCCTGCACTGTACGGAGGATGCAGTGTGCGGTCTATCAACTGACCGCACTTTGCTCCTCCAGTCAGAGCTGGCCCTAAGCAAATTGATGCCTTAGGCAAGATTTTCGTTGGTGCCCCCTAGCAGATAATCCCACCACCAAGCTTAGTGTTTATACACGGACACCAAGGCCGGTTCTAGACCGTGCAGAACTCAGGGTGACAGCATTCTTTGTCACCATCACCCTCCCTCCAACCTCTCTTTTACACATTACAACACAGTTCAACCACTTATATACATTACACCACAGTTCAGCCACTTATATACATTACACCACAGTTCAGCCACTTATATACATTACACCACAGTTCAGCAGCTTATACATGTTACTCCACAGTAGAGAGCCTTATACGCGTTACACCACAGTAAAGCTCCTCATATATGTTACACTGCAATAGAGACGCTATGGAAGTAGCTGTTAGGTGAGAGAGAGAGAGAGAGAGAGAGAGAGAGAGAGAGAGAGGTGAGGACGGGAGAGAGAGGTGAGGAAAGGAGAGAGGTGAGGCCAGGAGAGAGAGAGAGAGACAGAGAGAGGGAGGTGAAGACAGGGGAGAGAGAGGTGAGGACGGGAGAGAGAGAGAGGTGAGGACGGGAGAGAGAGAGAGGTGAGGACGGGAGAGATAGGGAAGTGAAGACAGGTGAGACAGAGAGGGAGGTGAGGACGGGAGAGAGAGAGAGGGGCAGGTGAGGACGAGAGAGAGAGGGAGGAGAGAACGGGAGAGAGAGGAGAGAACGGGAGAGAGAGAGGGACGGAGAGTGGTGAGGATGGGGAGAGAGAGAGGTGAGGACGGGTGACAGAGAGGGAAAGAGAGTGAGTTAGCCAGGGGAAGTGTACACCTGCACTCACCCTGGCAGGGCCAGCTTGCATATCCTCCTGTCAGTGCTGATGCTGCAGCTTCTATGCTGTGCTGCTGGGGCAGGGATCCAGGACTGCCTGGGTGATGAATCTCCTCCTCAGGGCAATTAGGCTGCAGAATGGATGGGAGGGCGTGCGGCTACATGTAGTAGTACTACGTGTCATCACCCTACGCGCTGCAGCTGATGCTCCTCTGTCTTCACTCCCCTGCGGCTGCTCCCAGAATGCCGTGATGATGACATTGCTCCCGAACCGGCATTCTGGGAAGGAGGGATGGAAAAGAAGAGTGCAGCAGTAGGGATGGAGGCGGAAAATATGGCAGCAGGCGAGAGCGGTCATGCAGGCAGGGTGATTGCGGCTGCACTGTCAGACGCAGCGTCAGTCAGCCTCTTCCCTATATATACATATAAATACATTATATACTGTAGATATACATACACTATATATATATATATACATATATACATACACATACATATACACACAAACACACACATATATATATATATATACATACACACACCTATATATATATATATATATATATATATATACACACACACATATATATATATATATACTGTACATATATAATATATATACACATGCATAAATGTAAAATCTTACTTTTTTTAAAAGTGCAGAAGTTCTGTGTTCGGTCCACCCCTGCATTGGCTGCTTTGCAGTGGGGAGGGAGGAGGAGAAGACTGATTAATGGCAGGAGTCCGACTAACTCCATAAGGACCATGGGAGGAAGAGCTGCTTCAGCTGGGCATGCGCAGCAGCCCTCCACCCCGATCGGCAGCCATATTTTTTAGGGGCAGCCAGGAGTGCCTGGTCTGACGCCGGCATACCCACACTGCATACTGTGTCCAGCGCCGCAACCCGCATCAGCGGATTGACACCGCACCCGCTCCGGCGCTATCGCAGGCGGCTCTGCTCAGATGTGCAAGAGCAGAGCCGCCGGCAACGCTAATGATCGGGTGCCCCACTGACCACCTCCGTTAGCTGAGCCTGTCCCTAGCGTAGGCAATTGTCTAGTCTGCCTACAGCTAGTGACGGTTCTGCCTCCAGTACAGCGGCGCCTCTCTCACACTCCACGGAGGATGCAGTGTGCGGTCTTTCACCTGACCGCACATTGCTCCTCCAGTACAGCGGCGCCTCTCTCATATTTGGGGGGGCGTGCTGCCCCCTTGCCCTTCCCGTTACAACGCCTCTGTGTCTGCCAATAACGTTATGTCTGATTGCTCACAAGTGTGAACATTGACTGCTAAGGTCACCACTGCCTACCAGGAAACAAAAGTCCAGTCCAGACAGCTCCTCTCTGTCAGCAGTGAGGACGTCTCACCAGGTGATGTGATCACGCCTGACATTTGTCAAGGCCGAAAAAAGGATTTTTGGCACCCGGGGCAAGGCAGTAATTTGGCGCCCCCATGCACATACACACACACACTTTGAAACCGTGTCAAAAACACAGAAATAAACAGTTGGCAAAGTGACAACCAGCACCGTAAGGGTGCATCCAGCACACATTATCTATGGAAAATGAATAGGAGCACAAGAAACCTAACATGCACCTCGGATACAGTATTGTGGAGGACTCTGACCGGCCAACTGCTGTAGGACTACATAGCCCAGCATACCAGCCAAGACCTAGGGAGTACCAACTTTCTGGGGAGGGGGGACACACAATGTGGGTTATCCTGGCTGCAGAGAGGAGTCCCTAGGACTGGCTGTTGTTATATACCTGATATAAGCCATGCAGTCACTGTATCACACACACAGGGGGGGGTGGGGGGGTGACTCTGACTGACCAACTGCTGTAGGACTACAAAGCCCTGCATGCCAGTTAGGACCTAGGACCACTCTTTGGGAGGCAGCAGCTGTCCTGGCATATAGAGACCTCACCTCAGTACCCAGACTAATTATTGGCTGCTGCTGCTGCTTCCTCTTGCCCTTTCCTCCTCTGATTGGAGCTGCTGTGCAGGAAGGGGGAGGCTCTGGGGAACAGGCCTGGGGGCAGACATCGCTTACACAGGCACAGGAGTGTGTGAGCGGCCATGGACCAGCGCTCGGGAAATTAAAGGGGGAAGCTGGAGAGTTCATGGTCACCTCACCTACCCCATTCATTAGCGTTCTAGTTGCCGGGAGGGGGCAGTTTCCCAGGGGTCAACATTGGTGGTGCTGGGGAGAGGAAGGAGTGGAGGCAGAGTACCCAACTCTGCTGCCACTCAGATTCTGCACCCGGGGCACATGCCCCCTTAGCCCCCCTCTTAGTTACGGCCATGCATTTGTGAGAAGTGTGGTAAGAGGAACATCTCAGCTACTCTTCAACATCTGGATTGCTGCACCCGCTGCATTCCTCTGCCCCTAAACTCCGGCCATTGTGGGGGACTGTGTGAATATGTAAGTTGTGAGGGCCTGGGCAGCGGCGTCACGCACCTGCCTCATGTGCACCTTGCTAGTGGCTGTTCCCAGAAGCCCCTGATACCAAAATCAGAACTGGTGAAAGTGGTCTCGCACGGCCTGTGATAATGGGTTGCTCGCTGATTTACTTTGGGGTTCTCAACCAGGTGGTGCTAGCTGAGGCGGCATTCAGCTGTCTCACATGTAGAGATGTAGCCTCTCACATGTACAGATATAGCCATGTTCATCTTTGCTGTGATGCGGCATGCTGCATTGCGGCTTGCTGCATAGTGCGCCAGGCTGCAACTATTTCTCGTGCTAGTCACAGGCACAGTAGTCACACCAGATATGCCGCGATGTGTACACATCGCGCAAAGATGAGCGTGGCTACATCTGTATGAACAAAGTATTTATAACTGTACAGGGGCATAGCCAGAACTTTGTGGGCCCCATAGCAACATTTTGAAGGGCCCCCGTTCCAGTGCTTCTAGAGCAGAGGTTCTCAAACTCGGTCCTCATTACCCCACACAGTGCATGTTTTGCAGGTAACCCAGCAGGTGCACAGGTGTATTAATTACTCACTGACACATTTTAAAAGGTCCACAGGTGGAGCTAATTATTTCACTTGCGATTCTGTGAGGAGACCTGCAAAACATGCACTGTGTGTGCCCCCGAGGACGGAGTTTGAGAACCTCTGTTCTAGAGAGACACTTCTCTGCAGAAGATGTAAATTTTATGCCCCTTAATAGTGCCCTAGTTCATTTTCTGAACCATACCTGCCTTATTTAATGTTATGCCCCATAGTAGTGCCCTAGTTTCTTTTATGAATCGCAGTAGTGCTTAAGTTCACCCTATGTCACATTTCAGAGCTGTCAGTACACATTGGGGGTAATTCCAAGTTGATCGCAGCAGGAATTCTGTTAGCAATTGGGCAAAACCATGGAGGTCATTCCGAGTTGTTCGCTCGCAAGCGGATTTTAGCAGATTTGCTCATGCTAAGCCGCCGCCTACTGGGAGTGAATCTTAGCATCTTAAAATTGCGAACGATGTATTCGCAATATTGCGATTACACACCTCGTAGCAGTTTCTGAGTAGCTCCAGACTTACTCGGCATCTGCGATCATTTCACTGCTTGTCGTTCCTGGTTTGACGTCACAAACACACCCAGCGTTCGCCCAGACACTCCTCCGTTTCTCCGGCCACTCCTGCGTTTTTTCCGGAAACGGTAGCGTTTTTTCCCACACGCCCATAAAACGGCCTGTTTCCGCCCAGTAACACCCATTTCCTGTCAATCACATTACGATTGCCAGAACGATGAAAAAGCCGTGAGTAAAATTACTAAGTGCATAGCAAATTTACTTGGCGCAGTCGCAATGCGAACATTGCGCATGCGCATTAAGCGGAAAATCGCTGCGATGCGAAGATTTTTACCGAGCGAACAACTCGGAATGAGGGCCCATGTGCACTGCAGGGGAGGCAGATTTAACATGTGCAGAGAGAGTTAGATTTGGGTGGGGTGTGTTCAATCTGCAATCTAATTTGCAGTGTAAAAATAAAGCAGCCAGTATTTACCCTGCACAGAAATGAAATAACCCACCCAAATCTAACTCTCTCTGCACATGTTATATCTGCCACACCTGCAGTGCACATGGGCCCTCATTCCGAGTCGTTCGCTCGGTAATTTTCATTGCATCGCAGTGAAATTCCGCTTAGTACGCATGCGCAATATTCGCACTGCGACTGCGCCAAGTAATTTAACAATGAAGATAGTATTTTTACTCACGGCTTTTTCTTCGCTCCGGCGATCGTAGTGTGATTGACAGGAAATGGGTGTTACTGGGCGGAAACACGGCGTTTTATGGGCGTGTGGATAAAAACGCTACCGTTTCCGGAAAAAACGCAGGAGTGGCCGGAGAAACGGGGGAGTGTCTGGGCGAACGCTGGGTGTGTTTGTGACGTCAAACCAGGAACGACAAGCACTGAACTGATCGCAGATGCCGAGTAAGTCTGAAGCTACTCTGAAACTGCTAAGTAGTTTGTAATCGCAATATTGCGATTACATCGTTCGCAATTTTAAGAAGCTAAGATTCACTCCCAGTAGGCGGCGGCTTAGCGTGTGTAACTCTGCTAAAATCGCCTTGCGAACGATCAACTCGGAATGAGGGCCATGGTTTTGCCCAACTGCTAAAAAATTTCCTGCTGTGATCAACTTGGAATTACCCCCATTATGCCGCACAGTACCCCCAGTTCACATTATGATATATAGTGCTCCCCGTTCATATTGTGCCTCATTACAGTGCACCGGTTCATATTATATAACATTAAAATGCCCTCCAGTTCATTTTATACCACACTACAATGATCAGGTCCAGGGGCATATCTAGATATATAGCAGGCCACAAGGAAAAAGTTTAAAAGGACCCCTATGTACTACCCAATGGCGAAGAATGTATATAACACATGTAACTATGAGAGGGAAGGTGGGCCCCTCTCAGCTCTGGGCCCCATAGCAGCTGCACTGCCTGCATCTATGGTAGCTATGCCCTTGTAACTGTAAGTGTATTTTCTGTACACTGTCATATATATGGTATACTTACGTTATGTACTAATTCATTTATAACATGTGCAACTTACCCTGGGCTGTGCTGCATAGTATGTAATGTGATCTCTGTTTCCCTGTATCTCCCTGATTTACCATGCTCACTGGCCACCCAGTCTATGCTAACCAAGGACAATTGCACTGTGCCAGGCTCTTTACATGTACAGTACAGTACGTTACCTGTTAGGTAGGACCTGTGGCTGGTCTGATGTTTATTTTTGGTAAGGCAGGGGTCATTTTCACCCTGGGCTCCACATGATCTAGCCCTGATCTCATTAGTGCCCAGTCCCTTTGAGGATGTAGTCAAAATGTTGAAAATTACAATGTCGATATTCATAATGTCGACACCACAATGTTAATAGTTATGATGTCACACAGTCAGAATGTCGATATTAGGTTTAGGCTACAGGGTGTGAGGTTAGGGTTAGGTACTAGAGGGAGGGTTAGAAGTAGGGTTTAAAATGAATGATAGGCAAGAAATATTTACCCAAATGCCAAAGGATCAGAGGTCTGACCCAGGGGTGTATCTAGGAGTCCGAGCGCCCCTGGCAAAGTAAAGGATTTGCGCGCCCCCCCCCCCCCATATTTGAAATAGTGAAGGCACGTGTGTCATAAAAAGGGGTGTAGCCACTCAATAGTGCCCCAATTCAAATTACACCACACAGAAGTGTTCCTTACACTGCACTCTCCACCACAGAAGCGGGGTACACAGCTGTACTTACCACTCACAGGGCGGGGTGCATGTAGCCCATGACCACATCGCTCTAATAAATACATTCACCCCACCCTGTGAGTGGTAAGTGCATAGCTGTACCCCGCTTCTGGTGTGGTGAGTGCTGTGGTTTTTCCTCTGTGTGTATATGAAGGGGTTAATCTATGGTTAGCTCTTATTAACCGTGGCCACTAGCTTTCTCATGCACCCCTGTGTGGACTTTATTATCCTGAACCTGTCTCAGCTGTTCTTTAGCAATCATCTTTGAGCCAGTGCAATAGGTGACTAGTGTGCCTTTAAAAGCCATGAAGTCTGTGGCAGGTACACATTACATCTAGCAGGCAGATGATGCAGCAGTGTGGTAGTCAGGTTTTAAGACTCTGTGATAGTGTAGGACCTGCATGAAGGTGGGGTACCTTGAAAATCGGTATGCAGGCTTCCGTGCATTGGCCAATCCACCAACTAAACCCCCATCATTTATTTATTGAATTGTTGAGGATAAGTGAGTTTACTTTGGTGAGTGCTGGGTTCTCTGTTTGTATTTATTAGAGCGATGTGGTCATGGGCTACATGCACCCCGCCCAGTGAGTGGTAAGTACAGCTGTGTACCCCGCTTCTGTGGTGGAGAGTGCAGTGTTACATGCACCCCACCCTGTGAGTGGTAAGTGCATAGCTGTGCCCCGCTTCTGGTGTGGTGAGTGCTGTGGTTTTTCCTCTGTGTGTATATGAAGGGGTTAATCTATGGTTAGCTCTTATTAACCGTGGCCACTAGCTTTCTCATGCACCCCTGTGTGGACTTTATTATCCTGAACCTGTCTCAGCTGTTCTTTAACAATCATCTTTGAGCCAGTGCAATAGGTGACTAGTGTGCCTTTAAAAGCCATGAAGTCTGTGGCAGGTACACATTACATCTAGCAGGCAGATGATGCAGCAGTGTGGTAGTCAGGTTTTAAGACTCTGTGATAGTGTAGGACCTGCATGAAGGTGGGGTACCTTGAAAATCGGTATGCAGGCTTCCGTGCATTGGCCAATCCACCAACTAAACCCCCATCATTTATTTATTGAATTGTTGAGGATAAGTGAGTTTACTTTGGTGAGTGCTGGGTTCTCTGTTTGTGTGTATATATATATATATATATATATTTATTTCCACAGCAGTCGGCACTCCTTTGCTTTTAAATCAGCTAGCCCCCGTGCCAGATCATACATGCAAGTACAAAGTCCAAAAAGAACGGCACTGGAGGCAATTTGTACTGAAAGTGAAAAGCTTGTATTAAGGCAACAGCCATTTCAGGGCCTCTGCCCCTTCCTCAGGCAAAAACACAATAAGCTGGACAAACAGACATAAAACACTTACCCACCTAAATACCCCAAGGAGCGCCCTCCGCCGCGTCCTCCCCACGCGTCCTCACTTCCGGATCTGGAGCCGCCAGGTCACTTCTGGTCATCGCATCACCGTTGCCATGGTGATCCATTGCTTGCGGTTCACCAAGGCCCTGCTGCGTGTCACGGGGTGCAGGTTTAGCTTCCTCCTCGGTCAAGAACCCAATTGGGGGACGGTTGGGCTGTGCTCCTCCAATAGATACCTATAACAACAAATAATATAAACATATATAGAGGAGAACATAGACATACTGAAATATATTACAGTTACAGATATGTGTATGCAACACTGTAACACTACCCAAGTGTAGTGGAAACTGATCTTGGAGAAAAACCACAGATATATTGCCAGGGCATCCTTGCATGAAATCTACTATAATCACACCCTACATAATTGTTAATGATACTATAAAACGATATGGTTGCTCACTATCTACCAGAAAGCACTCAGCTGAATACATTCCAATTGATCTTATCATTAAGGCCTCGAGGCCAGAAAGTATATAACCTCATGATCCAACGTGTTTCCTTTTCTAACAAGACCTTGGCCCTGTCACCCCCCCTCAAAGTTACTGGCACATGGTCAATTCCAAAATATCTCAGAGAATTCAAACTGTGTCCCGCCAATTTGAAGTGCCGGGCAACCGGCTGATCCACAGGTTTACCTTCCAAAGTAAGTTTAATGGCTGAGCGATGAGCCGTCATTCGCTCGCTAAACTTACGTGTGGTCTGCCCAATGTAGTACACCACGAACGAGGTGCTGCAGGTAATAACCTGTTTAATAGAAAATTTAAGTTCCCTGTGTGGATGCTTAAACTCCTTGCAGGCCACCATGTGTCTACATGTAGCACACTTCGGACAGCGATAACAACATGGGGGTTTGTTTTGTACATTCGAGATGGTAGAACTGCCCATTCCCATAATGTCCATTTTAACAACTCTATCACGAAGATTAGACCCCCTCCTGAATGCTGCAATTGGTCTGAGTTTCTTAAATGACGGTAAATCTGGGTCAGAAGTCACTATCTGCCATAATGCCTGTGACGCCCTATGGATAATGGGGCTTGCTGTTGAAATATCACTAGACCAAGGCAAAATATTACTAGTATCTTTTTTGATTGGATGCAAGAGTTGTTCACTTGACATCTGTAGAAAACACGTTGTTTTTGTGACTGTAATAGTGACCCATCATATCCCCTCACCGTGAATTTAGAAATCATATTATCCAACAAGCCAGGGATTCTTTCTTTATTACTTGTGATGCGTGCAACTGCATCATCTGTGAAAGAGGCAGACCCTTTTTCAGGGATTCTGGGTGATGGCTAGAGGCCATCAACAATGTATTCCTTTCAGTGGGTTTGGAGAAGATTTCTGTGGATATCAAGCCCTCCACCACGGTGATCCTGACATCCAAGATGGTGGCCTCCTTCTCATCACAAACATAAGTAAATGTAATGGCGGAAGGTATAGTGTTAATTTCTAACATCAGCCTATCAAATGCTTCTCTCCCTCCCCCCACAGTAAGAAAACATCGTCGATGTACCTAGTGTACATGATAATATTGCTGGCCACAGTTTGGTTCATAAAGAACATCTTTTTCTCTTGGGCGAACATGTAGATATTAGCATACGAGGGTCCTACCGATGATCCTATCGCGCACCCTTGTAGCTGTAAGTAGAACTCACCGTCAAACAGAAAATAGTTTCTGTGTAACGTGAGCTCCAACAGTGTGAGAAACAAACTGTGGTCAAACAATGATGGTGCAAGATTGTTCTCCAGGAATTCCATCATGGCAATCATGCCCTCCTCGTGAGGGATGGATATGTACAAGCTGCAAACATCATGGCAGCACATCAACGTGCCCGGTGGTAGTACCGACAGTTCCTGCCATTTCAGAATGAACGTGTTGGTGTCCTTTATAAATGTTCTTTGAACTGGCAACAACGGTTGAAGTACACTGTCGAAAAGTTGCGACACAGGTCGATATAATGAGTCCCTCGCGGAGATGATCGGTCTCCCAGGGGGCCTGGTCTGATTTTTGTGAAGTTTGGGTATCGTATATAATAATGGACTCTTAGGGTGCCGGACGCAAGATGCTTTGTGTACTTTCTCCGGTAACTGTCCTTGATCCCTTGCTTTATCCAGAATGGTAAACAATTCCTGCTGGTATTCAAGGATAGGGTTCTTATTTAATTTACGATACACCCCCACTTCTGCTAATTGGTTGAGGGCCTCTTCACAATAGTATTCAAGATCCAGGATGACAATGGCTCCACCTTTGTCGGCGGGCCGGATTACGATATCCTGGTATGTCTGAAGATTTTTTAAGGCTTCTCTTTCCTTAATGGACAAGTTCAATCTGATTTTTGCAGGAGCTGCCACTAATTTAGTAACTGACTCATCCATCAGTCTACTGAATGTTTTTATGGAAGAGTTAGAAGTGGCCGGGTCGAAATTCGATCTAGACGATCTCTTTAAAAAGTTATCAAAAATAGAAGATTTTACAACATGTTGAGGTGTATTCTGAAATAATTATTTCTGGTGAAGTTGTGAAGATCTCTGGACCAATTAAATGGATCATGCACATAGGTAGGTACAAAACTGAGTCCTTGGCTGAGGACTTGAGACTCAACTGGTGTTATGGATCTCTTGGACAAATGAAAGATTAGGTGTTCGTCTTCTTTTGCGCAGCTTTTCGAACACCTTTTGTTCTGGCCACCCCGACGGGTGGGAGTGCGTCGGTCTGGCCCTACCATCTCTTCTGGCTTGTCCTAAAGGGCCATTTCCAGCAGCGTCATCTGTTTCTGAAAACGCAAAGCCACTGTCGCTGCTCTACTTAGCACTCCAGTTACCTTGTCTTGGCCTCTACCAGGGTCTGCGTCTTTGAGAAAACCGTGGTTTGTCGATATTATCCATACCAACACTTTGTTATCATCATAGTCCTGATCCACTGTCATTTTTTTATTATGTTTAAATTTAAGTAAATCACGCCTATATTGGTCACACTGAGACTCCAATTTGTGCATCCAATCTTGTGAATTATCCGTTTCAAACACCTTTTTGTTTTCTTTTTCAAAAACAGCAATTTTATGTCGGGTGATTTCCAATTCTCTATTGGCTTCTTCGATCACTAGGACAATCAGGTAGAACGCACACCTGTTGAGGATGCCAATCCATTTTCTTACAAAATCTGGGTTGTGCCGCCCAATTGTGGGCACATTCCGGATACGGAATCCTCTGGGAATTTCATGTTCTCTATAGTATTCAGTGAGTGAGATCCCATGCAGTAAAACATCTATTTCCCTGCGCTTATACATTAATTGAAATAGACAATCCTCCGCTTTCACAGCCCAACCGTCCACCAATTGCGTTCCTGACCGAGGAGGAAGCTAAACCGGCACCCCGTGACACGCAGCAGGGCCTTGGTGAACCGCAAGCGATGGATCACCATGGCAACGATGACGCGATGACCGGAAGTGACCTGGCGGCTCCAGATCCGGAAGTGCGGACGCGTGGAGAGGAGGCAGCGGGCGCTCCTTGGGGTATTTAGGTGGGTGTTTTATGTCTGTTTGTCCAGCTTGTTGTATTTTTGCCTGAGGAAGGGGCAGAGGCCCTGAAACGGCTGTTGCCTTAATACAAGCTTTTCACTTTCAGTATAAATTGCCTCCAGTGCCGTCCTTTTTGGACTTTGTACTTGCATGTATGATCTGGCACAGGGGCTAGCTGATTTAAAAGCAAAGGAGTGCCGACTGCTGTGGAAATATACATTGTGCCTTGCTTGGCACCTGTTGTAGGGCACCGCAAGCTACTATCTAAGCTTCACCTTGATACTCATATTTGTTTGGGATTTTTGCTTCAAGATTGATAATCTATTGTCATTACAGAGGAGAGCATTATTTTTGTGATCATGGAGAATAACATGACTGTCCCCCAGGATGCCCCAGGGTGCCATATCATGTGTATGATGGCACCAGGTGAGACGTTCAGCTTCACGCAGGAGCAGATCGAGAGCATTTTGTCGAAGGAGGCTATCCCTGGCATGGACACCTCAATGGAAGCGGAGGATTGTCTATTTCAATTAATGAAGTATAAGCGTGGGGAAATAGATTTTTTACTGCATGGGCTCTACCAATTCCCCCCCCGAGGGACATTGTGAACCACGGGAGGGACAGCGGGACAGTGTCCAATTAACGGGACTGTCCCGCTGTATTCGGGACAGTTGAGAGATATATTTCACCACTGTCTACACGATGAATAACAACATGGTCCATGTCGCCATTATGACCATGTCAACATCAATATATCATACCCAACCCGTCCCTTTGTTCTCTAGTCTCTGATAAGCGGTTTGGTAAGGCCAGGTTACCAGCACAACTGAGGGGAACTCAGCTAAAATTGGGCGACAGAATAGTCCTTTTCATATCATCATAACTATATTAAAAATAAGAATTTACTTACCGATAATTCTATTTCTCGGAGTCCGTAGTGGATGCTGGGGTTCCTGAAAGGACCATGGGGGATAGCGGCTCCGCAGGAGACAGGGCACAAAAGTAAAGCTTTTACAGGTCAGGTGGTGTGTACTGGCTCCTCCCCCTATGACCCTCCTCCAGACTCCAGTTAGGTACTGTGCCCGGACGAGCGTACACAATAAGGGAGGATTTTGAATCCCGGGTAAGACTCATACCAGCCACACCAATCACACCGTACAACTTGTGATCTAAACCCAGTTAACAGTATGATAACAGAGGAGCCTCTGAAAGATGGCTTCCTAAACAATAACCCGAATTAGTTAACAATAACTATGTACAAGTATTGCAGATAATCCGCACTTGGGATGGGCGCCCAGCATCCACTACGGACTCCGAGAAATAGAATTATCGGTAAGTAAATTCTTATTTTCTCTATCGTCCTAAGTGGATGCTGGGGTTCCTGAAAGGACCATGGGGATTATACCAAAGCTCCCAAACGGGCGGGAGAGTGCGGATGACTCTGCAGCACCGAATGAGAGAACTCCAGGTCCTCCTTTGCCAGGGTATCAAATTTGTAAAAATTTACAAACGTGTTCTCCCCTGACCACGTAGCTGCTCGGCAGAGTTGTAATGCCGAGACCCCTCGGGCAGCCGCCCAAGATGAGCCCACCTTCCTTGCGGAATGGGCCTTAACAGATTTAGGCTGTGGCAGGCCTGCCACAGAATGTACAAGTTGAATTTTGTTACAAATCCAACGAGCAATCGACTGCTTAGAAGCAGGTGCACCCAACTTGTTGGGTGCATACAGTATAAACAGCGAGTCAGATTTTCTGACTCCAGCCGTCCTTTAAATGTATATTTTTAAGGCTCTGACAACGTCCAACAACTTGGAGTCCTTCAAGTCGTCTGTAGCCGCAGGCACTACAATAGGCTGGTTCAGGTGAAACGCTGATACCACCTTAGGGAGAAAATGCGGACGCGTCCGCAGCTCTGCCCTATGTCGAATGGAAAATTAAATAAGGGCTTTTATAAAACAAAGCCGCCAGTTCAGATACTCTCCCGGCCGAAGCCAGGGCCAGTAACATAGTCACTTTCCATGTGAGATATTTCAAATCCACATTCTTTAGTGGTTCAAACCAATTGGATTTGAGGAAATCTAAAACTACATTTAGATCCCACGGTGCCACCTTAGGCACCACAGGAGGCTGTATATGCAGTACTCCTTTGATAAAAATCTGGACCTCAGGGACTGAGGCCAATTCTTTTTGGAAGAATATTGATAGGGCCGAAATTTGAACCTTAATAGATCCCAATTTGAGACCCATAGACAATCCTGATTGCAGGAAATGTAGGAAAACGACCCAGTTGAAATTCCTCCATCGGAGCACTCCGGTGCTCGCACCACGCAACATATTTTCGCCAAATACGGCGATAATGCTTCGCGGTGACTTCCTTCCTTGCCTTTATCAAGGTAGGAATGACTTCTTCTGGAATGCCTTTTCCTTTTAGGATCTGGCATTCAAACGCCATGCCGTCAAACACAGCCGCGGTAAGTCTTGAAAAAGACAAGGACCCTGCTGAAGCAGGTCCCTTCTCAGAAGTAGAGGCCACGGATCGTCCGTGACCATCTCTTGAAGTTCCGGGTACCAAGTCCTTCTTGGCCAATCCGGAGCCACTAGTCTTACTCCTCTTTGCCGTATAATCCTCAATACCTTTGGTATGAGAGGCAGAGGAGGAAACACATATACCGACTGGTACACCCAAGGTGTTACCAGCGCGTCCACAGCTATTGCCTGCGGATCTCTTGACCTGGCGCAATACCTGTCCAGTGTTTTGTTGAGGCGAGACGCCATCATGTCCACCATTGGTTTTACCCAACGGTTTAATAGCATGTGGAAAACTTCTGGATGAAGTCCCCACTCTCCCGGGTGAAGGTCGTGTCTGCTGAGGAAGTCTGCTTCCCAGTTGTCCACGCCCGGGATGAATACTGCTGACAGTGCTATCACGTGATTCTCCGCCCAGCGAAGGATCCTGGCAGCTTCTGCCATTGCCCTCCTGCTTCTTGTGCCGCCCTGTCTGTTTACATGGGCGACTGCCGTGATGTTGTCCGACTGGATCAACACCGGTCTTCCTTGAAGCAGAGGTTCCGCCTGGCTTAGAGCATTGTAGATTGCTCTTAGTTCCAGAATGCTTATGTGAAGAGACTTTTTCAGGCTCGACCACACTCCCTGGAAATTTCTTCCCTGTGTGACTGCTCCCCAGCCTCTCAGGCTGGCATCCGTGGTCACCAGGATCCAATCCTGCATGCCGAATCTGCGGCCCTCCAATAGATGAGCCTCCTGCAACCACCACAGAAGGGATACCCTTGTCCTCGGCGACAGGGTTATCCGCAGGTGCATCTGAAGATGCGACCCTGACCATTTGTCCAACAGATCCCTTTGCATGGAATCTGCCGAAAGGGATTGCTTCGTAAGAAGCTACCATTTTTTCCCAGGACTCTTGTGCATTGATGTACAGACACCTTTCCTGGTTTTAGGAGGTTCCTGACCAGGTCAGATAACTCCTTGGCTTTTTCTTCGGGAAGAAAAACCTTTTTCTGAACTGTGTCCAGAATCATCCCCAGGAACAGCAGACGAGTTGTCGGCATTAATTGGGATTTTGGAATATTCAGAATCCATCCGTGCTGCTTTAGCACCTCTTGAGATAGTGCTAAACCCATCTCTAGCTGTTCTCTGGACCTTGCCCTTATTAGGAGATCGTCCAAGTATGGGATAATTAATATGCCTTTTCTTCGAAGAAGAAATATTATCTCGGCCATTACCTTTGTAAAGACCCGAGGTGCCGTGGACAAACCAAACGGCAGCGTCTGAAACTGATAGTGACAGTTTTGTACAACGAACCTGAGGTACCCCTGGTGTGAGGGGTAATTGGAACGTGGAGATACGCATCCTTGATGTCCAAGGATACCATAAAGTCCCCTTCTTCCAGGTTCGCTATCACTGCTCTGAGTGACTCCATCTTGAACTTGAACTTCTTTATGTACAGGTTCAAGGACTTCAGATTTAGAATAGGCCTTACCGAGCCATCCGGCTTCGGTACCACAAAAAGAGTGGATTAATACCCCTTCCCTTGTTGTAGAAGAGGTACCTTGACTATCACCTGCTGAGAATACAGCTTGTGAATGGCTTCCAAAACCGTCTCCCTTTCTGAGGGGGACGTTGGTAAAGCAGACTTCAGGAAACGGCGAGGTGGCTCTGTCTCTAATTTCAACCTGTACCCCTGAGATATTATCTGCAGGATCCAGGGATTTACCTGCGAGTGAGCCCACTGCGCGCTGTAACTCTTGAGACGACCGCCTACCGCCCCCGAGTCCGCTTGCGAAGCCCCAGCGTCATGCTGAGGCTTTTGTAGAAGCCGGGGAGGGCTTCTGTTCCTGGGAAGGAGCTGCCTGTTGCTGTCTCTTCCCTCGTCCTCTGCCTCGTGGCAGATATGAATAGCCCTTTGCTCTCTTATTTTTAAAGGAACGAAAGGGCTGCGGTTGAAAGGTCGGTGCCTTTTTCTGTTGGGGAGTGACTTGAGGTAGAAAGGTGGATTTCCCGGCCGTAGCCGTGGCCACCAAATCCGATAGACCGACCCCAAATAACTCCTCTACGCATCGCCTGTCCACTGTCGTGTCCATAAAGCTCTTCTGGCCGAAATGGACATAGCACTTACCCGTGATGCCAGTGTGCAGATATCTCTCTGTGCATCACGCATATAAAGAAATGCATCCTTTATTTGTTCTAACGACAGTAAAATATTGTCCCTGTCCAGGGTATCAATATTTTCGATCAGGGACTCTGACCAAACTACCCCAGCACTGCACATCCAGGCAGTCGCAATAGCTGGTCGTAGTATATTTTTGGATATTTTCCATCCTCCTATCTGATGGATCTTTAAGTGCGGCCGTCTCAGGAGAGGGTAACGCCACTTGTTTTGATAAGCGTGTTAGCGCTTTGTCCACCCTAGGAGGTGTTTCCCAGCGCTCCCTAACCTCTGGCGGGAAATGGTATAAAGCCAATAACTTCTTTGAAATTAGCAGTTTTTTATCGGGGCACCCCACGCTTCATCACACACGTCATTTAATTCTTCTGATTCGGTAAAAACTACTGGTAGTTTTTTCACACCCCACATAATACCCTGTTTAGTGGTACCTGTAGTATCAGCTAAATGTAACATCTCCTTTATTGCCAAAATCATATAACGTGTGGCCCTACTGGAAAATACGGTTGATTCGTCACCTTCACCACCGGAATCAGTGCCTGTGTCTGGGTCTGTGTCGACCGACTGAGGCAAGGGGCGTTTTACAGCCCCTGACGGTGTTTGAGGCGCCTGGACAGGCACTAATTGAGTGTCCGGCCGCCTCATGTCGGCAAACGACTGCTTAAGCGAGTTGACGCTATCCCGTAATTCCACAAATAAAGGCATCCATTCTGGTGTCGACCCCCTAGGAGGTGACATCCTCATATTTGGCAATTGCTCCGCCTCCACGCCAATAACGTCCTCATACATGTCGACACACACGTACCGACACACAGCAGACACACAGGGAATGCTCTATACGAAGACAGGACCCACTAGCCCTTTGGGGAGACAGAGGGAGAGTCTGCCAGCACACACCAAAAAGCGCTATATATGACAGGGATAGCCTTATGATTAAGTGCTCCCTTATAGCTGCTTTTATATTAATATATATAGCCATTTATTTTGCCCCCCCTCTCTGTTGCAGTGATCCTGTTGCCAGCAGGAATCACTGTAAAATAAAAAACCTAAGCTAAACTCTCTAAGCAGCTCTTTATGAGAGCCACCTAGAATTGCACCCTTCTCGGCCGGGCACAAAAATCTAACTGGAGTCTGGAGGAGGGTCATAGGGGGAGGAGCCAGTACACACCACCTGACCTGTAAAAGCTTTACTTTTGTGCCCTGTCTCCTGCGGAGCCGCTATCCCCCATGGTCCTTTCAGGAACCCCAGCATCCACTTAGGACGATAGAGAAATTGTAATATAGAATAACATTTAAAAAGTACTCTGCAGCCATCATATGAAATAGAGAAATATGTGTGTGCTGCCACCCAGAGGCGTATCTATCCCTTGGCCAGGATGGCACTCGCCAGGGGCGACGGCAGAAGAGGGGCGCTGCCCGGAGGTGCCACCCGCGGCCAGGGGGTAGACTTGTCACTTGCATAGTAGAGGCAGTGAGTGACCTGTGAGACCGAACAGGAGACACCAATCAGTGTAATTAGCGCCGATGTCCGGCACCGCACTTCAGTGAGGCAGCTCAAAAACTACAGCTTCCATCAGCCATTGCTGCCAGGAGCTCCCAACAGCAAGGGCTTCTGGGAGCTGTAGTTTTATTTATTGCTGCTTCACTAAAGTGCGGTGCCGGACATATGCGCTAATTACACATGACTGTTGCTGGGCATGTCATGTGACCGGCGGCTCCGGGGGTGACAGGAAGATGGCGGTATGTGGGGGGGTCATAGTGCTGCTGCTGCTGCTGCTGTGGTGACTGGAGGAACTGGTAGGAGGATCTTGTGTTTATGAGACTGTTCCAGCCTGCTGTATCCCCTGCCCCAACATCTCCATCCTCCCCACACATTACACCCCCCTGCCTCCTTCCACACACAATGCACCCCTCATGCCCCTGACACCCCTCCTCTGTCACACAATGCTCCCCCTATACCCCAGACACCCCTCATGCCCCCCTCCACACACATTACACCGCTCATGCCCCTGACACCCCTCATCTGTCACACAATGCTCTCCCTATACCCCAGACACCCCTCATGCCCCCCTTCACACACATTACATCCCTCATGCCCCTGACACCCCTCGTCTGTCACACCCTGCTCCATCCTATACCCCAGACATCCCTCATGCCCCCCCATGACACCCTCATACCCTGACTCCCCTCCTCTGTCACACCCTGCTCCTCCCTAATACCCCAGACATCCCTCATGCCCCCCTCCCCACATTACATCCCCCATGCACCTGACCCCCCCCCCTGTCACATCCTGCTCTCCCCACTATACCCCTCATGCCCCTCCACTGTCACACCCCTATTACCCCTCCCACCAGGGGTGCAAGTTTATAGCAGATGCCTAGAGGTGAACCAGACAAATGGTGCCCCCCCCCCCCCCCCACCTTCACTTTCACCACCAACACACACAGCCACATATATACAATACATTCTCACACAGCCACATATACACACATAATCACATATACACACTCACAGCCACATATATACATACAGACACAGAGCCACATATATACATACAGACACACAGACACATATATACATACAGACAGACAGACAGACACACAGCTACATATATACAGTACATTCTCACACAGCCACATATATACATACACACACAGCCACATATACACACATAACCACATATACACACTCACAGCCACATATATACACACAGCCACATATATACATACACACACTGCCACATATACACACATAACCACATATACACACACAGACACATATATACAGTACATTCTCACACAGCCATATATGTACATACACACACAGCCACATATATACATACACACACAGCCACATATACACACATAACCACATATACACACACACAGACACATATATACAGTACATTCTCACACAGCCACATATGTATATGCACACACAGCCACATATACACACATAACCACATATACACACTCACAGCCACATATATACATACATACAGACACACATAACCACATATACACACTCACAGCCACATATATACATACAGACACACATAACCACATATACACACTCACAGCCACATATATACATACAGACACACATAACCACATATACACACAGCCACATATGCACACACAAAACCACAGCCCTGGGCCACACACAGTAGTGAGTTCCCTGCATGGGATGCCACCCGCTCAGACGTCCCTGGAGACCTGCACACCCCACATTCCTTCTTACTTATGGGCAAACACCACACAGTGGTGTTTGGCAGCCGCGGGCTGCAGCACCTCTCCCAGTGTTGAGAGCGCTGGACGCTGATTCCCACATTCGCTACCAGCCGCTGCCCCCATTGCTGCCGGCCCTGTCAGTGTCACCATGCTGCAAGATGATATGTGACGTACAGCAGAGGGGAAAGGAGGGGGAGGTTGGTTGGCTCTGCGTGCGGGAGGCAGGCTGTAAGGGGCTGGCGCTCTGCTGCTCAACACTGCTGGTAAACCCTGCCTCCCCTTACACGGACCTGAGAGCTGCAGTGCACATCATTGCTAGCTGGCCACAGTGGTTGAAGTGACCAGAGGCAATGGAGGAGGTGCCCTCTGTAGAGCAGGAGCCCGGCGGTAGCCGACTCCATTGACTCCAGTACTTCCGCCACTGCCTCTTACCCCTAATACCTCAGACACCCCTCATGACCCTCCCTACGCGGCAAATATACATACCCCAGAAACCCTCATGCCCCCTCCCCACACCCTCATACAACAGACACCCCTCATGCCCCACTTCCCATATTACACACCCCATGCACCTGACACCCCTCCTCTGTCACACCCTGCTTGGGAGGAGTGGGGGCACCAAAGGAAACGTTCGCCCTGGGTGCCACAAGGTCTAGATTTGCACACACATGTATGTATAGATGTATAATATATGCCTGATGGGAATTTTATCAGTGTGTGTGTGTGTGTGTGTGTGTGTGTGTGTGTGTGTGTGTGTGTGTCTGTCTGTATGTATATATATATATATAGCCAAGTACTGTATGGCACTCCCAGTAAGCGTGTGCAGATTGCTCCGGTGCCCTGCGTCAGCCACAGCTGCAGAGTATAGGTACAGGAAAATGCTGGCACTCTCAGAGACTTGCAAAGATGACACAGATACTGTAGTTTTAAGGTCAACGTTTCAGGGCATTGCCCTTTTATCAAGACTAACTATACAAACAAATAAACATAGATTTATACATTACCAAGAGCACCACATGTGTAGACGACCGCCGCTCACCGGGAGACCCGCTGACGTCATGGGCGCGCGCTGGCGCCGGCGACCCGGCGTCTCCAGGGGGCGTGGAAAAGAGATGTGTAACCCATCACCATGGGAACAGGTATACGGGGGCTGGAGAGGAACATAAGAAATGAAATTGCAAAAAGGACTTGACGGAGAGGCAGCAGTACTGTACAGCAAATGCGGATAAACAGTCAGCATAACAATGTAAACGTAGATGTGGCGGTCAATGCAAGTATACAAAGGAAAATAAAAATAAAAATAATGATAATGCAAACTATGCAGTGAAAGCTATCAAACATGAAAGCAAGCAGTCAGCATGATAAATGTAGACGTAGATGTGGCAGTCAATGCAAGGAAAAGTAACGATTAATGCAAACTATGCAATGAGAGCTATCAGACAAAATTACTCAATTCATAGAAAACAGGTATATGACAGCATATCGTTCAGGCCAAATGGTTTAACTGTTTGAAGAGTATAGATCCAGCGGGCTTCTCTCTGTAGTAGGCGGCGACCCCGATTACCCCCTCTGGCATTATCTGGAATTCCGTCGATTATCTTATAACGAATAGAGGCAAGGGTGTGATGGAGTTCTTTGAAGTGACGGGCAACGGGTTGGTCCGACCCACGTCCCTCCAGGGCGGCCCGTATGCTGGAGCGATGTAACGCAATGCGCTCCTTGAATTGTCTTATAGTCTTGCCAATGTAAAGCAGCCCACAGGGGCATTTGATGTAATAAATGACGTAACGACTGGAGCAGGTGAAGGATTGAGTAATATTAAATTTTTTGCCAGATCTGGGATGAAAAAAAGCATCGCCGGTTTCTAGGCTGCTACACGTAGTGCAGCCTAAGCACTTGTAGTTACCTGCCTTGCGCGAAAGAAAATGCATGGGCACTGTAGATTTCATCTTAGAGATGTCGTTGTGGACCACTATGTCCTTAATGTTTTTACCTCTACGAAATGAGGGTAAAATCCTAGACTTACTCAATCTTGGCAGCTGTTTATCTTCTGAAATGATGGGCCATAGACGTTTAGCCGTTTTCATGGCTGCGCTGCTAGTGGCAGAGAAGTCTTGAGGCCAAGGGATTCGGTCCTGCGGCTGGCTCTTGAAAGTAGTCTGTAAAAGTGTCGTGCGGTCCTGCAATAGTGCTCTTTCCTTCGCTTTCTTCAGGTAATGCCATTGATATCCCCTATTGAGGAATTTGCGTGACATCTGGTCAATGTGAAAGATGGCATCATGGCGGTCACTGCAGATGCGTAGAATTCTGATAAATTGAGAGTATGGTAAGCCCCACTTTAAAGCTGGCGGGTGATAGCTAGCTGCATGCAAGGAGGTGTTTCTATCTGTTGGTTTTACAAACAGAGAGGTGTGGAGTCTATGAGCCTCATCTTGTCTGATGGTGACATCCAGATAATGGATTTGCTCAAAACTGGAGGTGAAGGTAAATTTGATGGATGAGTCCAGAGTGTTAATATCTTGCATAGCCTTAATGAAGCTATCCTCCGAGTCATCCCATAATAAGAAGATGTCATCAATGTAGCGAAAATAAGCCTTACTTTTGTGTGCTACCGTAGGGTTTGACAGGAACAAATCTTGTTCGACCTCGCACATAAATAAATTGGCTAGGCTCGGAGCCACACATGACCCCATTGCGCATCCAGACATTTGTAGGTAGATGCGACCATCAAACATAAAGTAGTTACGGGTCAGGGTCAGTTCAAGTAGTTGGATGAAAAAGTTGACATCAGGGCCAGTGTAGTTGATGTTACATGAAATGGCCCTCTTAATGGCCTGAAGGCCGCGTTGGTGGGGGATGTTGGTATAAAGACTGACCACATCAACTGTGCACATCAGTAATCGCTCTGGAAGTGGAGTGAGGGTAGCCAATTTAGACAAAAAGGCTGTGGTGTCCTTGAGGCAAGTGATCTGGCTTTGTACTACAGGTTGGAGGAAGTGATCCAGATACTTGGATACCATGTAGTACAGGGAATCACGAGCAGCAATTATCGGACGCCCAGGGGGGCTAACGGGATTCTTGTGGAGCTTGGGTATGGTGTATAGCACTGGCGTAGTGGGCCAATCCTGTTTCAGTGCCTCTAACACTTTATTATCAATAATGTGCTCCAAGTTGGCTTGCTGGAGAATGTCATCCAGCTCCCTTTTATACGCCGTTGTGGGGTCATTCGATAATAGTGAATATGTGGCACCGTCCTGAAGTTGAGAATAGACTTCACTTTTGTATGCCGTGAGGTCCTGTATGACCACGCCACCGCCTTTGTCGGCGGGACGTATGACTATATCAGTATAAGTACCCAGATTCTTCAGTGCTTCGTACTCAGACTTGTTGAGATTGCCCTTAACGGGGACATGTTGCTTGTCAATATGGTCATACATGTTACTCATGTGATTGACAAAGCATTTAATATTCGGGTTATTTGATACAGGGTCAAAGGTAGACGGTTTGGACACTGGAGCCATAGGTGCAGGAGGAATGATCTCCTCACTAAAGAATTCTTTGAGGCGTACTCGTCTGCCGAATTTAAATAGGTCTACTTTGTTCTGGAAGGCGTCAGATTTATGTGTCGGGACGAAGGACAGTCCTTTGTTGAGGACTGATGTTTCCTCTGGGGTAAGGGTACGAGTGGATAAATTGAAGACTATGTCTTCTTGTTGATGGTCTTTTTTGAAGATCCTCGTCCACTGTCCACCTCGACGGGTGTAGCGCCTTTTTTGGGGGCTCGCTTTGCCCTGGTGGTGACCCCCGATGGGGGTCTTTTGGAGTTTTTTGATGAAGTTGTTGCTTCTGCACATTCCGTATCACTGGAAGATCTTGCACTGGAATTATCGGTGTCCAAATTAAACTTCTTGTGTCGTCTAAATCTTGGTCTTCTGTCAGTAGTGGGATTACGGTTGTAGGCCCACGCATAGACCTTTTGTTCTGAGTAATCTTTGTCCACTGTAACCCGTTTGGATTTTTTGAACTGAATTAGTTCTGTGCGATATTTGTCAATGTCCGTCGTCAGCTTATTGACAAGATCCTGTGAGGTTGTAGATTTTAGTATATCCTGGTGAGATGCCTCAAATGTGGTAATTTTTTCTTTGGCAAGATTGAGTTCTCTGCGAGATTCCTCTATCACCAGGAGAATCAAGTCGTAAGAACACTTGTTTAGTACAGCCGCCCAGCGTCGGCAAAAATCTGGGTTGTGTCGGCCGATGGTGGGGGTATTACGTATACGGAACCCACGGGGGATTTTTTTATCCCGATAGTAATCAGAGAGTGTCACTCCGTGATAATAGAAATCAATTTCACGTTTTTTGAGTCTATTAAGTGTCAGAAAAATTTGTTCAGTGGTTTCACTCCCACAGGAGTCTTGGAATTTATCCGAAAATAAGATGGATTCTGCGTCCGAATCAGTAAGGACGAGTGCTTCACCCACCGGTAAAGAGATGCTGCTGTATCCAGGTACTGCTTCCGTGGATGACATAACTTGTCCAGCTCCCAAGAGGTTAAAAAATGGTGAAAAAAAATGAAAAGAAAGATCGTCTAGACTTGAAGTAACACAAATGCAGGGTGCCCAAACTGCTCCCGTCGGTGCAAAAACCGGCAGGAGAAATATAGCCAAGTACTGTATGGCACTCCCAGTAAGCGTGTGCAGATTGCTCCGGTGCCCTGCGTCAGCCACAGCTGCAGAGTATAGGTACAGGAAAATGCTGGCACTCTCAGAGACTTGCAAAGATGACACAGATACTGTAGTTTTAAGGTCAACGTTTCAGGGCATTGCCCTTTTATCAAGACTAACTATACAAACAAATAAACATAGATTTATACATTACCAAGAGCACCACATGTGTAGACGACCGCCGCTCACCGGGAGACCCGCTGACGTCATGGGCGCGCGCTGGCGCCGGCGACCCGGCGTCTCCAGGGGGCGTGGAAAAGAGATGTGTAACCCATCACCATGGGAACAGGTATACGGGGGCTGGAGAGGAACATAAGAAATGAAATTGCAAAAAGGACTTGACGGAGAGGCAGCAGTACTGTACAGCAAATGCGGATAAACAGTCAGCATAACAATGTAAACGTAGATGTGGCGGTCAATGCAAGTATACAAAAAGACTTTGTCAAGGTGACACCTTGACAAAGGGGCGTGCGAGCCCCGAAACGTTGGTTTGATATGCTGATGTGAATACACGATTTACACTGCTAAGCCTCTGAGTGCCACAGGTCTTTTTTCCAATTGGTAATACCTCTATTTTACTGGGGGCACCGGAGCAAGTCCATGTCCAAGTTTTTATATATATAATAATAATATATATTATTATTTATTATATATATATAATAATACGTCCTAGAGGATGCTGGGGACTCCATAAGGACCATGGGGTATAGACTGGATCCGCAGGAGCTTGGGCACACTAAAAAGACTTTGACTGGGTGTGAACTGGCTCCTCCCTCTATGCCCCTCCCCCAGACCTCACTTAGACTTTGTGCCCAGGAGCGACTGGTCACACACTAGGGGAGCTCTACAGAGTTTCTCTAAAAGACTTTATGTTAGGTTTTTTATTTTCAGGCAGACCTGCTGGCTACAGGCTCCCTGCAGCGTGGGAGTGAGGGAGAGAAGTCAGACCTACTTCTTCTTAGTTCAAGGGCTCTGCTTCTTTGGCTACTGGACACCATTAGCTCCAGAGGGTTCGATCACTTGGTTCGCCTAGCTGCTTGTTCCCGAAGCCGCGCCGTCACCCCCCTCACAGAAGCCAGAAGAAAGAAGCCGGGTGAGTATGTGAAGAACAGAAGACTTCAGTGACAGCAGAAGACTTCAGTAACGGAGGTAACATGCAGCGGTCGCGCTGCGCTCCATGCTCCCACACACCAACGGCACTCACAGGATGCAGGGCGCTGGGGGAGAACGCTCTGGTCAGCAAGTTACTAGAAGTGTTTAATACAGCTGGCATAAGGGCAGACTCTATTACTGGGCACTGTTACGATCCCCTGCCAGATATCGCAGCGGTCACGCTGCGCGCCATTGATCCCACACGCCAATGGTTGTTACGAGGGTGCAGGGCGCTAGGGAGGGAGCGCCCTGGGCAGCAATGTGTATGTATAACTTTTTGGGGGTGGTAGTGCATCTATACAGTGTCTTAACACTGTATAGGGAGCCCCGTTGGCATGCAAAACAGTTTTGTTTTTGCGGGCTAAAGCGCGCCGGTGGGCGGGACTTAGCCCTCACTTCAGATACAGCGCCATTTTCTTGCTTGTCCCCGCCAAAAGCATGAGGGGGAACAATGTTTAGTGCTGTTTAGAGAAAGATAGCACTGTTTTAGACAAAGGGGCTTGAATGCTGTGTGTTATAAATATATATTTATATCTGTGTGTTCCCTGTCGGATACCCACTATAGTTTAGTCGACATAGGTCGACAGGTGTGAGTGCTCTGTCATTTATGCGGATCACAGTCGACATCGCCGGCTACTGTTGGCTGTAAATGCAGTGTCAGCATGTCGGTAGTTGTATACTTGTCAAAAGTAAACACTGTATGGGAGACACAGTAGTATGCGGGCAGCACCGAATGTTATTACTGGGTGTTATTTAACATGCGGTAACTACCTATACCTGTATATATGTTATATGTATATGTAGGGTACGGTTCCGTGGGCCTGTAGCTCGTACGCAGACATGGTAGTGCATGTAATGGGGTGTTATTGAACTTATTATGTATCTTCCTTCAGTCCCCTCGGAGTTACAAGTATGTTATTTTACATGATTACTACTCCCTGCTGTCGACGAATGCTAGGTTTTCTGTCGACCATAATGTTTCTTGGTAGATCCACAACTGGGGCTTCAGTACATGATCATACACAGTCAGAACACATTAATGTCATTAGGGAACCGTTGGTTCCGGATAATCCGCTTATATGTATATATAATTATATATGTATATATATATATATATATATATATATATATATATATTTTTTATTTTTTTTTGGATATGTGTGTAGTTGAGTATTACATTATGTATATTCATATTACGTGTTTAAATGGATGCTGAAATAATAGTATTCCTTCTCATGTGCTGGTCGCTCTGTTGGTAAAGCTCTAGGTCGGCCGTGACGAGTTAGTGTCAGAAAGAAGCCGAATGTCTATTCTTTTCCCACTGCGGATAGAATACTGCGAAAGTTAACTCCTAGTCGACTCAGGGCCCTGCCACAAAGGATCGGACACAGGAAGCTAAGTGATATTTTATTCTTTACTTTGGAGTTATGTACATTGCCTGCACATGGGGGGAATGTGGTATTCGGAAAGGCATCCGATAGATTTACTCTATAGAAGGAGGGGATGTATCTTATGTTGATCCTTTTCTATAACATGGCGACAGGTTGCAGTGCGTCTGCAGTAGAAATGCTGAGGCTGAACCCGAGCGATACTGGAGTGTTTCCCTGGGACGGTGTACCGCTGTTGGGGAGGCCTCGGTTCGGTCAATCTTGGCAGATACCACGGGTAAATCTGTCTACGTGAGTTGGATTCCCTCACAACGGTTGGTGACGCGTTCGGTTGTGGGATGCTGTCATTTTAACTGGTTTGATACTTTTCTTTTTTCCTTTTTGGTGCAGATTGTGGAAGGTCACAAGGTAAGAGTTCTGCAGCCTTGTTAGGTTCGCAAAAGCGGATGTTGTTGTCTGTTGTCTAACACATCCACCGCATGTCGCTGGGTCTATCTGACTGGAGCCCATTCCGGTGGGAATTCGTCTATTACTCTTCAGTCAGTCCGAGACTGGACTTGGACCTGGGAGTTATTCATAGATGACATGCTGGGGTTTACAGATGATTCCCCTCACTGATTTTTTTTAATAGATCTTAGCGATTCCCCCCTGGAAGGGGAGGTAGTACGCGATGCCATACCAGAGTTGCGTCAGGTTCAGGACATTGTCCTGCTATCCAAAAAAAACACAAATTTTTTAGGATATAAAGTTTCTACTTAGGAAGGTGCTTCAGCACGTAAAGGTAGAAAAGGGGTTAAATGCGTTTTCCCCACATTTAGCTTACCTGGGTTGATATCCAGGATTGTCTTTGCCATTTCACCGGAGTGATGGCAGTATGCTGGGTTTCTTTCATTAGTAAGACCCATTATTATTATGTACTGAGACACTGTCCTGATTGAGGCGAGGTCATGAAACGAGTGGTGCAACTCGTTGTTTCTCTCTGACTGTTCTTCAACACAGGGTATAGCTGTTGTTCCTAATGACGCAGATGTCGGAGGTGGGTATCAGAGTAGATACTGAACGGTGGAGGTTCTGTGTTTCCTGTGGAAAGAGGTTTGAGGATTCAGAGTCGGATCAGTTTTGCAGTGACAATCCATCAATATGTTGATGAAGGAGTTGGTGCGGCCTAAGAGGCTTTTTTCGGTGAGCAGGTCTACTGCCAGGGTGGTTCTCACGGGGCCAGTTGGATATGTAGTCCGGGTCTCACCTACACATGCGGATTATAATCCTAATAGCCAGGATATCATTCCTGTGGTGTCTGCTCAGTTCTCACCCCCTAGAGGGACGAGGGTTAGGAATCCAGGATGTGATCCTGGTGTCCATGCATGCAGATTTCCGAAACTGGGGAGCAGTCCTTGCAAGAGAAGTATTTCCAGAGAAAAAGGTCAAGCGGGGAAGCTTGACTGCAATAAGCTTTCTTGATTTAAGAGCCATTTTCAATGAACATATGCTTCGTGATCTGCCCGTGTTAACTCTGTCGGAGGACCTGACAGCAGTAGTGTAAGTAAGCTGCTAGGGCGAAACAAGGCGCAAAGCGGCAATGGCAGAAGCCGAAAAAGGTTTTCCGATGGGTGAAAAGATTGGTAGACGCTATATTAGCAGCCTTCGTTCTGGATGTGAACAATGGAGAAATAGATTCCTCTGCAGACGCAATCTCCATCCGGGTGAAATACAGTCGTCATCGAGAAGTTTTCACTGAAGTGACAAGTCTTTGAGAAGTGTCTCAAGTCGACATGTTGGCGTCTCGCCTCAATGAGAGATCTCAGGGAGATTGTTCCTGGTCAGGGGACACTCAAGCTATAGCAGTGGACGTCCTCGGGACACCTTGGGTGTTTTCAGTCGGTGTATGTGTCCCCTCCGTTTTCACTCTTTGGAAGGTGATAAACATAAGAAGAACAAAGGTTCAGGCGACCCTCATTATTCCGGTCTAACCAAGGAGGGCTTGGTATCCAGTCCTTTAAGATTTGCTCATAGAAGATCCCTGGCCTCTTCCTCTACGTGAGGAACTGTTACAACAAGATCTGGGCGTGTATCAAGACTTGCTGCGGCTGCATTTGACGGCGTGGCGGTTGAACGTCATATCATAGCCAAAAAAGGCTATTCCCAGTGAAGTCATTTCCACACTTCTTCAGGCTAGAAAAGAAGTAACGGCAAAGCCTTCCCACCGTGTTTGAAGACAATATGTGTCTTGGTGTGAATCCAAGAAGGTTACTACGGAAAATTTTCAGTGGGGTCGTTCTTCTCCATTCTTTGCAAGCAAGTGTGGGTGCAGGTCTAAAGTTAGGCTCCGTTTCAGTACATTTTTGGCCTTATAAATTTTCTTTCAAGAAAGAATAGACACCCTTTCCGGAAGTTCGGACCTTCGTGAAGGGAGTACTGCAACTCCATTTGTGTCCCCGTTGGCTCCGTGGGACCTTGACGTGGTGTTGCGTTTTCTAGTGTCACACTGTTTGGAACCTTTGTGAAAGGTTTTGTTAAAATTTCTCTTTTGGAAAGTGATCATGATATTGGCTTTGGCGTCCGCAAGGCGGGTGTCCGAAGTAGCGGCTTTGTCTCACAAGAGCCCTGTTTGATCTTCCATGTGGATAGAGAGGAATTGAGAACTCGGATAATAGTTCTGACACGTGTTTTCTGGGTTTCGCAGAAATCAGCCTGTTTTGCTGCCGTTGGTAACTTAGGTATTAGCTGAGTCAAAGTCTCTCGATGTAGTCAGGGCTTTGAATATTTAGGTCTCCAACTTGGCTCAGATTAGGGAAACAGAGGCTCTGGTTGTCTGGTATGTTTCCAGCATGTTTGGGGCGCCTGCGTCTATGCAGTCTGTTACACGCTGGATCTGTGATACGTTTCGGCGTGCTCGTTCTACGGCTGGTTTGTCGTTACCGAAGTCGGTGGAGACCCATTCTACTAGGAAGATGGGTTCTTTTTGGGCGATTGCCCGAGGAGTCTCGGCGGTTCAACTTTGCCGAGCGGTTACTTGGTCAGGTTCAAACACTTTTTTGCTAAGCTCTACAAGTTTGATACCCTGGCTGATGGGGACCTTTTGTTTGCTCAATCGGTGCTGCAGAGTCGTCCACACTCTCCCGCCCAGTCTGGAGCTTTGGTATAAACGCCATGGTCCTTATGGAGTCCCCAGCATCCTCTAGGACGTATGAGAAAATAGGATTTTAGTACCTACCGGTAAATCCTTTTCTCTTAGCCCGTAGAGGATGCTGGGCGCCCGTCCCAGTGCGTACTGTGTCTGCAGTTATTGGTTATGGTTACACTCTGGTGGTGTTTCTTTCTGTCAGGCTGTTGCTGACGTCATGCCATAGCATGCGGTGTTTTTGTTATTGGTTGTGTTGACAATCAGGTTGTGTTACATATTCTCTCAGCATGTGGCTGTGTATTTTTTAATGCCGTTGGCTTGTATTCTATTGAAGACCAGGTTTGGCGGTATGTTCGTGGTGTGAGCTGGTATAACACTCACTGTGTTTAAACAATAAATTCTTTCCTCGAAATGTCCATCTCTCCTGGGCACAGTTACTATAACTGAGGTCTGGGGGAGGGGCATAGAGGGAGGAGCCAGTTCACACCCAGTCAAAGTCTTTTTAGTGTGCCCGAGCTCCTGCGGATCCCGTCTATACCCCATGGTCCTTATGGAGTCCCCAGCATCCTCTACGGACTAAGAGAAAAGGATTTACCGGTAGGTACTAAAATCCTATTTTATATATATATATATATATATATATATATATATATATACACACACACACACACACACACACACACACACACACACACACACACACACACACCGGTGGCTGCAGCCCTGACCATATAGTGCAGAGGCGAACCGCTTAGCACATATAAACATACATGTTATCATGTATGTAATATATGTGCTGGCTGGCTCCCCCAGGGATCTGGCACACATAGTGTATCTGGAGCTGTGCGCCACCCGGGAATCAGCATACATCTGTAGACGGATCAGGCAGTGTGTTCTGCATACACAATACCCGATCCGTCATGACTGAAGTCTAAATTGGATGGGCATTTACATGTGCCCGCCCAGTTGCGTTGTCAATCGCCGCATCGGCTTGTGCATCGAGTAGATATACTGGTCATCAGCTGTGCTGCACAGCCAAAGTCGTTCACAGACATATCGCTGGTGCACACTGGCCGACGCGCCTGCCATATATCCATCGCTCAATTGAACGGCTGATATATATCGACCAGTGTGTACCCAGCATTAGGCTTCACACACTCCTTGTAAGTCTGCCCCCAGACTCCTGTGAAACTAGCAAATGGGAGTCTGGGCGTGGGCTTAGAAGGAGTGTGTGAAACCTTATGCTGATTCCCGAGTGCCACATGGCTCCAGATACACTGCTGCATGTATTATTTCTAATGTAATTTGAGTTGGGCGTACTATTGCGTGGCCACACACTTTTTTCGGCTTTCCTCATTTCAAATATGGGGAGGGGGGGCGCCAGTCTCTTACTTTGCCAGGGACGCTCGGAACCCTAAATACACCCCTGCTGCCACCCACTGGAGGTTCAATATACTTTTAATTTCTGGCATAACAGCCGAGTATAAACTGTTTCTGATAAAGAAAAATAGCCATTTTCCAAGATACTTTACTTCTTCAATCCCCAGACTTTTTTTTTGGGTTGACTCTCAATCCTGCCTTATGGATGAAGTCCAACACTGCTTGTCAGGACTATAGATGATTACATTATCCAGATAAGCAGCAGCATTCTTTTTATGGGTCTTAGAGTTCTATCCATCATCCTGCATAATCCGAAATGGCAACATCTTGTATTGGGACAACCCTTCCGGTGCAGAAAAAGCAATCTTTTCTTTGGCATTCTCAGTTAACGGCCCTTGCCAATACCCTTTGGTTAAGTCTAGAGTAGTAAAGTACCTTGCAGTTCCTGATCTTTCAATCAGTTCATCCACCCAAATCATTGGGTAGGCATCGAACTTCGACACATTATTCAACTGATGTAAATCATTGCAGAAGCGCAAACTCCTGTCCAGCTTCAGAATAAACACAATGGGACTTGACCACTCACTATGTGACTCTTCAATTACACAAAACATTTTTTAAATTTATTTAGACACTGATTCCTTCTGGTATTCTATAGGGCCTTAAATTTACCTTAATCCCTGGATCAAAGATTTTGTCATCTTTAAATACTGTTGTTTTACCAGGGGCGGAACTGTGGGAGGCAGTGGAGTCGGCTGCCGCCGGGCTCCTGACCACAAGGGGGCGCATCTCCTCCACTGTCTCCCGCAGCCTGAGAACTGCGCTGCTATTGTGGACGGAGGAGCAGTCACTGACACGGAAGCTGCCTCCTGTAGGGAGAGATGGCACTGGCTGCAGCTAGGGGGAGCTCCAGAGCACAGCTCCTCTTCTAGCCAGCCGAGGGAAGCTCTCTGCTCCGTCAGCCTGATGATGAAAGCCAAAGGTAGACACTGTGTGGGGGGTAGGGGAGAGGTGTATTTGGGGGGGAAGCACTGTGTTTTGTGTGTGCTTGTTTTTAAGTGAGGTGTGTGTGTGTTTTTAATGAAAGTTGTGCATTCAAGTAAAAGGCATGTGTGTGAGTGATGTGTGTGTGTGTGTGTAAGTGAGAGACATGTGTATGTAAGTGAGAGGCATGTATGTGTGTGTAAGTGGGAGGCATGTGTATGTAAGAGAGACTTGTGTGTGTAAGTGAAAGAGACGTGTGTGTGTGTGTTTAAGTGAATGAGGCGTTTGTGTTTTTTTTATATATATATCTAGTGTTCACGCTAGGTGTCTGCACCTTTTTTTAGACAGATGAATCCCACCCTGCCCGTTTTTGTGCGCCCTACCAACCCGCCGTTTTCTGCCTGCCGTACCCCGCCACGCCGCCAGACCCAGCCGTGCGCCGCCGGACCCGGTAAGCACATGAGAGTCCCCCTGGGCTAAATTAACCTTGTAAGTATTTTGCAGCTGTAAACTTCAATCTCAGTGCTCTCTACCTGGTGCAGTGTGCCTCAGTGCTCTCTACCTGGTGCAGTGTGCCTCAGTGCTCTCTACCTGGTGCAGTGTGCCTCAGTGCTCTCTACCTGGTGCAGTGTGCCTCAGTGCTCTCTACCTGGTGCAGTGTGTCTCAGTGCTCTCTACCAGGTGCAGTGTGCCTCAGTGCTCTCTACCTGGTGCAGTGTGCCTCAGTGCTCTCTACCTGGTGCAGTGTGTCTCAGTGCTCTCTACCTGGTGCAGTGTGCCTCAGTGCTCTCTACCTGGTGCAGTGTGTCTCAGTGCTCTCTACCTGGTGCAGTGTGTCTCAGTGCTCTCTACCTGGTGCAGTGTGCCTCAGTGCTCTCTACCTGGTGCAGTGTGCCTCAGTGCTCTCTACCTGGTGCAGTGTGCCTCAGTGCTCTCTACCTGGTGCAGTGTGTCTCAGTGCTCTCTACCTGGTGCAGTGTGCCTCAGTGCTCTCTACCTGGTGCAGTGTGCCTCAGTGCTCTCTACCTGGTGCAGTGTGTCTCAGTGCTCTCTACCTGGTGCAGTGTGCCTCAGTGCTCTCTACCTGGTGCAGTGTGTCTCAGTGCTCTCTACCTGGTGCAGTGTGTCTCAGTGCTCTCTACCTGGTGCAGTGTGCCTCAGTGCTCTCTACCTGGTGCAGTGTGCCTCAGTGCTCTCTACCTGGTGCAGTGTGCCTCAGTGCTCTCTACCTGGTGCAGTGTGCCTCAGTGCTCTCTACCTGGTGCAGTGTGCCTCAGTGCTCTCTACCTGGTGCAGTGTGCCTCAGTGCTCTCTACCTGGTGCAGTGTGTATAACGTGCTCTATCTGTCGCAGTGTGTAGGAGGTTCTATCTGGTGCAATGTGTATTAGGTGCACCACCGTGTTGTAATAAAGTGTTTGGCCCCTATTATGAAACAACGCCGCTAGATTTTTGGAGCGCGCCTTCGGCGCGCACTGTCCATGTTTTGGCCCATAGGTATGGGAGCACCAAGCATTATAGTATGTACCTAAGTTTGCCCATCCCTCCCCGTGATCAGCACCCTGCCGTAAAAAAAATCCTACAGTGAACACTAATTATATCGGCACACCACTGCGCCAAAGCATCTCCATCGAGACCTGCTGGCGGGTGAGGGAGCACTGTAGGTGTACTATAATGGTATGCTGGTGTCTGTTTTATTGTAATAACTGACTTGGTGTGCGTCCACTTTGTATGTGTATCTATATTACTACTGGGAAAGGTACCTGAGCACGCTGCTACTGTTCACCCTTAGTGCCGGATAGCTACATATGGTATGTGTGTGTATGTGTATATGTAGGGGGCACCAACATTTATCATGCCTCCGGGCGACTGGGACGAACTTACGCCACTGTGTTTTACCCGGTATGTCTGAAAACAAAACTCTATTTCTTATGAGAGATTCTTTAGCCTTCTGCTGTTGAACAGTTGAGAGGGGTGGTCTTCAGGTTGCCGAATGTCGGGATCCCGGCGCACAGTATCCCGGCGCCGGAATCCCGACACCAGGCATACCGGCAGATATTCTCCCTCATGGGGGTCCACGTCCCCCCTGGAGGGAGAATAAATAGCGTGGCGCACCTAGCACGCCTAGCGCACCACCGTGCCCGCAGCGTGGCAAGCGCAGCGAGCCCGCAAGGGGCTCATTTGCACTCGCCACCCTGTCGGTATGCTGGCGGTCGGGGTCCCGGCGCCGGTATGCTGGTCGCCGGGAGCCCGGCCGCCAGCATACCATACTACACCCGTTGAGAGGGTTTGAAACCCAAAACCAAAGGCATTGGGTTTACTGGAGGGACTGGGATGGCTGTCATAGCTGCTCTATCCTTTCAAGATTTTATAAGATTTACATCGTAGATCTGTTCTAGCTTTCTTTTTCCCAGGCTGGTGCACTTTACAATCAACCTACCTCCCACTTTTTCTAGGATTTCAAAGGGTCCTTGCCACTTCGCCAAAAGTTTACTTTCTACTGTGGGAACCAAAACAAGCACTCTCTCCCCAGGAGCAAAGACGCTTTACTGGGCATTGCAATTGTATTCCCTCTGCTGTGCCTGTTTAGCCTGTTCCAAGTACTCTCTCTCTCTCTCTCTCTCTCTCTCTCTCTCTCTCTCTCTCTTGACACAACTGCGTCCATTCTTTCCTGCATCTGACAAATATGGTCAATAGCAGTTTTATACGGAATGGACTGCCCCTCCAATGTCTCTTTGGCAATGTCTAGTAATCCCCTTAGGCGTCTCCGATACAACAAATCAAAAGGTGAAAACCGTGTGGTGGATTGGGGCAGGGCCGGCTCCAGGCCTACTAGCACCCTGAGCGAGAAAATTTAAAAGTGCCCCCCCCCCTCCCCCATGCGCGCGCCGAAGGCGCGCGCTCCTGAAAAAGTGGGTGTGGCCTCCTGAAAAAGTGGGCGTGGTCTCGCCCCCCAGCAGTGCCAGCTACACATGACATGCCCTCCGGCAGTGCCAGCTACACGTGACATGACTCCCAGCAGTGCCAGCTACACATGATAGTGTTCACTTTTTAGGGCAGGTTGCTGATCACAGGGAGGGCACATTTTTAAGTTAGGTGGGCAAAATGATGTACATATTGTAATGCTTGTTGTACCCATTTCCACACGCTAAAGCATGGACAGTGCGCGCCGAAGGCGCGCAGCAAAAATTTAGGGGAGTTACTTCGTGGGGAAGGTGCGTAGCCACATTATAGTGGCAATTCACATTACACCACACAGTAGTGCAGCTAATACACATTGCACCAGGTAGAACCTCCTATAAGAGCACGTTAGACACATTGCGCCAGGTAGAGCACTGAGACACACTGCCCAGCCACAGACGCCTAGCGGGAACACTACATGATATGCCCCCCAGCAGTGCCAGCTACACATGACATGCCCCCCAGCAGTGGCAGCTACACGTGACATGCCCCCCATCAGTGCCAGCTACATAAATGGCCACACAGTTCCAGATGGATAAATGCCCCCACAGCGCAGATATGCCCCCACAGTGCCAGATACATTAATGCCCTCACAGTGCAAGATATGCCCCCACAGTGCAAGAAATGCCCCCACAGTGCAAGAAATGCCCCCACGGTGCCAGATACATAAATGCCCCCACGGTGCCAGATACATAATTGCCCCCACGGTGCCAGATACATAATTGCCCCCACGGTGCCAGATACATAAATGCCCCCACGGTGCCAGATACATAAATGCCCCCACGGTGCCAGATACATAAATGCCCCCACGGTGCCAGATACATAAATGCCCCCACGGTGCCAGATACATAAATGCCCCCACAGTGCCTGATACATAAATGCCCCCACAGTGCCAGATAAATGCCCCCACAGTGCCAGATAAATGCCCCCACAGTGCCAGATAAATGCCCCCACAGTGCCAGATAAATGCCCCCACAGTGCCAGATAAATGCCCCCACAGTGCCAGATAAATGCCCCCACAGTGCCAGATAAATGCCCCCACAGTGCCAGATATGCCACCCACAGAGCCAGATATGCCCCCACAGTGCCAGATATGCCCCCCACAGTGCCAGATATGCCACCCACAGTGCCAGATATGCCACCCACAGTGCCAGATATGCCACCCACAGTGCCAGATATGCCACCCACAGTGCCAGATATGCCACCCACAGTGCCAGATATGCCCCCACAGTGCCAGATATGCCCCCACAGTGCCAGATATGCCCCCCACAGTGCCAGATATGCCCCCCACAGAGCCAGATATGCCCCCACAGTGCCAGATATGCCCCCCACAGTGCCAGATATGCCACCCACAGTGCCAGATATGCCACCCACAGTGCCAGATATGCCACCCACAGTGCCAGATATGCCACCCACAGTGCCAGATATGCCCCCACAGTGCCAGATATGCCCCCACAGTGCCAGATATGCCCCCACAGTGCCAGATATGCCCCCCACAGTGCCAGATATGCCACCCACAGTGCCAGATATGCCCCCCACAGTGCCATATATGCCACCCACAGTGCCAGATATGCCACCCACAGTGCCAGATATGCCCCCACAGAGCCAGATATGCCCCCACAGTGCCAGATATGCCCCCACAGTGCCAGAAATGCCCCCCACAGTGCCAGATATGCCCCCCACAGTGCCAGATATGCCACCCACAGAGCCAGATATGCCCCCACAGTGCCAGATATGCCCGCACAGTGCCAGAAATGCCCCCCACAGTGCCAGATATGCCACCCACAGTGCCAGATATGCCCCCAGGCCACAGAACCAGATATGCCCCCACAGAGCCAGATATGCAATGCCCCCCACAGTGCCAGAAATGCCCCCCCCATAGCCAGAAATGCCCCCACAGTGCGGATCCCCCCAATACCTGCGGCGCTGCTGGGGAGGAGTACTGCTGCTGTCCGCCTGTCCGAGTGTGCTGGCGAGCGGGCGGGAGTGCTGGCGGGCGGGCGGGCGGCCGGCCGGCGAGTCAGAGTGAGCCTGGGTCCGGGTGGCCACTTGTGTGCACTATGGCGCCGGCGTCTGACGTCAGACACCGGCGCCGCGCAGCGCGCATAGCGCACAGTGCACACGGGCCAATGCTGCACACACAGGGCCGGCTCCAGCATCGAATATGGCGGCGCCAGCGCGCGGCGCCCATTAAGGGTGGCGCCCTGTGCGGCCGCTCTATTCGAACATGCCTAGAGCCGGCCCTGGTTGCAAATAATCCCAATCTCTTCCATCTTTATCCACCACTTTCTTTAGCATGTTTTTTAAAGTTTTGTTTAACCCATCAGTCTGGGGGTGATACACGGAGATTCTTAACTGAGTAATTTTAAACAGACGGAATCATTTTTTTCATGATCTTTGACATAAATGGTGTAACCTGATCAATCAGGATTTCCTTAGGTATTCCCAATCTACTAAATACATGTACCAGTTAGCTAGCACTGGTCTTTGTTGACGTATTGCGCAATAGTATCGCTTCCGGATATCTGGTAACATAATCCATTATCACCGAAATATAGTCTTGGGCAGATTTAATTAGAGGTCCAACCAAATCCATAGCTGTTCTATCACACGGAACTTCAATAAAGGGTAATGGGACAAGAGGATTTTTTTAAATGTGGCCTTGGAGCATGGTACTGACATTCAGGGCATGATGCACAGTATTATGGACCCCAGGCCAGAAAAACCTCTGTAAAATTCTCTGTGTTTTTTATATCCCTAGTTGACCTGCAGTTATGTGACCAGAAGCTAGGTCTAACACCGTTCTTCTATATGCCTTGGGAACTACCAATTGTTCTACAATATCTTCCCCTTTTTTAGTCACTTCATACAAATAATCCTGGCATACTGCTACTGGCATGTGAGGATATAACAGCCGACTATCAGGGTCTACAGGTTTACCATCAATCACTTTTACATACTCTCTAGCTTTTACCAGAGTAGGGTCATTTAATTGCTCTAATGGGCCCTACACATTACCCAATCCGCCGCCGTGCTGCCCGACGGCGGATACGGCCGATGGGCGACCCGGCGGCGGGGAAGCAGTGATGGGGGGAGTGAAGTTTCTTCACTCCCCCCATCACCCGGCTCCTTAGCAGTGCATGCGTATATGGACGAGATTGTCCATATTGCCCTGCATGCATAAGCAACGAGGCACCAACGATGAACGAGTACGGGGCTGTGCATCGTTCATTGTTGGTGCCTACACACTGAACGATATGAATGCGTTCTCGTTCATTAATGAACGAGAACGTTCATATCGTTCAGTTATATCGCCCAGTGTGTAGGGCCTATAAGGCAAATATCTCTTTTCTGACTTCAAGATCAGGCAGACGATCAACTGGTTCAACAACATTTCCTATTTCAGTAGGAGGTATACCATTCTGTGACCCACTACTGCTCTCATCATTTTCTGGTTCCCCAACCATGCTAGAAAAAGGGAACATTTCAGACTCAGAAGACGCTCCCACTGCTACTGTATCAGTAACCTTCTCAAATGGGTCTGGGTTATTTACTTCTGTAACAAATCGGCTTTCCCACAATTTCCAGAAGTGGGTAAAATGGGGTAGATGGCCACCTCCAAACACACAGCAGCCAGGAAAACAGCACACCGGTCCATGGTTTTCGTGCAATCTAGCTGTGGCTACTTTTATTGTGCAGTACAAAAATAAAACATAAAAATAAATCCTACCACTAGGTTGGCACTAATTGGTCTGGGCACTAACTAAACATAATACAGATAAGTCCCACTACAGTGTTACTGCTTATAGCAGTGTTCTGTAGCGGAAATGCTATGCATATGCGGCTCCCATTCACTTCAGTGTATAGCGAGGCTGCGACCGGTGTACTGCGATGCGAATGCATTGCAGCCACGGTATAAATGGACACATCTGTAGATTAAATCTCTCAGAGTGGTAGGACCTAATGTCCTTACCACAAACACAGACATATTCCGGACCATGTAATCACCTACATGAATAGTGAATACCATCTAAAGTTACAGTCTGCCCAGGGTGGATCAATTTCTTCAGAGGTTCCCCATTGCAGAGAAACCACCATATAGGTAAATAAAAAGTCTCAGGGGTATATGCAATTGCGGTCGAATTCCCGAAATTGTCGAATTTCGGGTCATTTTCGACCAAAAAAAAAAATCGCCTATGCAATTCAGTGCTTTCCGACCAAAAAACGGACTTTCAAAATTCGACTTTTTGAAATTCGAATTTTTGCAAATTCGACTTTTCTGCAATGATACAAGTGCTGCAATTCGACCAAAGCATATTCAATTCAAGTTTGGAAATTCGACAGCAGTGCTTTTAGACAGCAAATTCGTCATTTTCAATCCGCCACACTTTGGAGGGTGAAAACAAATAAAAAAAATTTAAACATGTTTTTTTTTTTTTTTTTTGGGAATAGCAGATCTATTTATATTAGAAGGGTTTAGGTACTTTTTTTTTTTTTTTTGGAGGCACAAATATTATTTATATATTTTTTAAAATAATTATTTTTTTATTTTTTATTTTTTTTATGCTGGAACGGTAAAATCATAAAAAAAAATGGCGTGGGGTTCCCCCTCCAAAGCATAACCAGCCTCGGGCTCTTCGAGCTGGTCCTGGTTCTAAAAATGCGGGGAAAAAATTGACAGGGGATCCCCCGTATTTTTAAAACCAGCACCGGGCTCTGCGCCTGGTGCTGGTGCCAAAAATACGGGGGACAAAAAGAGTAGGGGTCCCCCGTATTTTTAACACCAGCATCGGGCTCCACTAGCTGGACAGATAATGCCACAGCCGGTGGTCACTTTTATGCCGTGCCCTGCGGCCGTGGCATTAAATATCCAACTAGTCACCCCTGGCCGGGGTACCCTGGGGGAGTGGGGACCCCTTCAATCAAGGGGTCCCCCCCCAGCCACCCAAGGGCCAGGGGTGAAGCCCGAGGCTGTCCCCCCCCATCCAATGGGCTGCGGATGGGGGGGCTGATAGCCTTTTGTGATAATAAAAAGATATTGTTTTTTCCAGTAGTACTACAAGTCCCAGCAAGCCTCCCCCGCAAGCTGGTACTTGGAGAACCACAAGTACCAGCATGCGGGAGAAAAACGGGCCCGCTGGTACCTGTAGTACTACTGGGAAAAAAATACCCAAATAAAAACAGGACACACACACCGTCGACAGTAAAACTTTATTTCATACGTCGACACACACATACTTACCTATGTTCACACGCCGACATCGGTCCTCTTCTCCATGTAGAATCCACGGATACCTGAAAAGAAAAGTTCAATATACTCACCTCAGCCATGGTCCAGAGATAAATCCACGTACTTGGCAAAAAAAGAAGACGCAAATACCCGACCACTGGACTGAAAGGGGTCCCATGCTGACACATGGGACACCTTTCCACGAATGAGACCTGTCAGTGACAGCTGTCACAGAAAGGTCTCTAAGCCAATCAGGAAGCGCAACTTCGTTGCGCTCACCTGATTGGCTGTGCGCTGTCTGTACTGTGACAGCGCATCGCAAAGCCGCTCCATTACTTTCAATGGTGGGAACTTAGCGGCTAGCGGTGAGGTCACCCGCCGGTCACCGCTACCCGCAAAGTTCCCACCATTGAAAGTAATGGAGCGGCTTTGCGATGCGCTGTCACAGTACAGACAGCGCACAGCCAATCAGGTGAGCGCCACGGAAGTAGCGCTTCCTGATTGGCTGAAGGGACTTCAGTGACAGGAGTCACGTGGTGTCCCGGCATTCGGGAGAAAGGGGTCTGATGTGAAAGCATTGGACCCCTTTCTAGTCCGGTATGGAGCGGGTATTTGCGTTTTTTTTTTTTTTTACAAGTACGTGGATTTATCTCTCTGGACGTGGATTTATCTCTGGACGCTGGAAGGTGAGTATCATTTTTTCACAGGTACCCTCGGATCGTCGGAGACCGTGGCAGTCGGCGTGTCAACATAGGTAAGTATGTGTGTGTCGGTAGTGTGTAATAAAGTTTTACTTGTCACGTTGTCTGTGTCCTGTTTTTATTTGGGTATTTTTTCCCCAGTAGTACTACAGGTACCAGCGGGCCCGTTTTTCTCCCGCATGCTGGTACTTGTGGTTCTCCAAGTACCAGCTTGCGGGGGAGGCTTGCTGGGACTTGTAGTACTACTGGAAAAAACAATATCTTTTTATTATCACAAAAGGCTATCAGCCCCCCCATCCGCAGCCCATTGGATGGGGGGGGACAGCCTCGGGCTTCACCCCTGGCCCTTGGGTGGCTGGGGGGGGGGACCCCTTGATTGAAGGGGCCCCCACTCCCCCAGGGTACCCCGGCCAGGGGTGACTAGTTGGATATTTAATGCCACGGCCGCAGGGCACGGCATAAAAGTGACCCCCGGCTGTGGCATTATCTGTCCAGCTAGTGGAGCCCGATGCTGGTGTTAAAAATACGGGGGACCCCTACTCTTTTTGTCCCCCGTATTTTTGGCACCAGCACCAGGCGCAGAGCCCGGTGCTGGTTTTAAAAATACGGGGGATCCCTGGCCAATTTTTCCCCGGATTTTTAGAACCAGGACCAGCTCGATGAGCCCGAGGCTGGTTATGCTTTGGAGGGGGGACCCCACGCCATTTTTTTTTCCGGGTTTTTCCCGTTTTTTACCGTTTTTTAAAATCGCGGCAAAATCCGCCAAATCGGCCGATTTTCGCCCGCGACTCTGGCGAATCCGTTTTTCATTGAATATGGTGAATTCCGGAAGCCACCTTCCGGAATTCACCTGGCGAATTTAGTCGAATTAAAAAACGGCGAAAAATTGCCGCGATTCGCCGTGAATTGCATATACCCCATAAGCTGCAAGCTGACCTGTCTGTACCTAAGAGGACGGGGTGGGGAGTGCAAAAAATATGAGTGTACCAGGGCCCAAGATTTCTGTTGCAGGCCCTGGGCTCATCTTCTAGCTCAGATGCAGCACGGGATTCCACCAATGCGAGCAGTGTCAGTGTGTGTGTGTATGTGTGTGTATGTAAGTGAGTGAGTGAAGTTATAAGCAGTCGTATGACTAGAGGCCACAGGGGCACTGATGGAGCGGCAGAGATAGGTATCTACTATGACCTCCTCTGGCGCTTCATGGAGGCAGCATATGTGTGAGACTATGGGGTAGTGGTGTGTGTTTGAGGCTATGGGGCACTGTGGGTGAGTGTATGGGGGCAGTGTATTTGTGAGGCTATGGAGGCAGTGAGGGTGGGGTGGGATGCCAAAAAAGCACTGGCCCTGGACAGACCATTTGTTAGGTCCATTTACTATTAGGTTATAATTTTCCTGCAGATCCTTGGCTACCACCTGGAGCTCATTATGCACTTAGGGCCTGATTCAGGTTGGACTGTAAATTCTGCTAAGTATCAGAATTTGTAATCCATGAGATCACATGCTGGGGTCCACCCATCGCAAGGCAAGGCCGCCCAGCATGCTGACTGCCGCTCCCCCTCCCCCCTTTATCAATCAGAAATTGCGATCGCACCGCAATTTCTGCTTGATGGCAGAAATTAGGGTTGCCTCTTGCTGGCCCATCTTTTCGATCGTGGCGGCTGCGTGTGATGTCACGCAGCCGCCGCGATCATGCCCTGCAATGCCCCTATTCCCACCGCCCCCGTTTTTTAGCAACGCCCCCGCTCCGTCTCTGCCTAGGAAACAGCACATTACCATCCCCCACCCCTGTCCATGACAGGCAGAGGCATTCAAATTTTCTACGCCCCTCCGCAGAGAATACGGGAGCATGCGCGGGATGGGTGCTGCGCTTGTGCCTGCATATTTTTTGTAATATTTGCGGTTGGATCGCGTTTTGCGATCCAACCTGAATCAGCACCTTTAGTAAGTTTATTTTCTGCTGTAAATGTTTGTGTGGCCTTTCTGCAGCCCAGATTGAGAGGCAGTTAACATCTGTGTAATATGTATGTCTATGTTGCTAGTCAACTGTTGCAAAGTAACTGCTATAAATACATTTCTACCTGGCTTTATTCCTGATCTGTATAATTTATTTCCATTTTAATAATGGTATAAAGGTAATTGTTTAACTGGGAAGGACATTTAATTAAGGTTCGGGGCTGTACGGATGATGTAATGGTTAGCATTACTGTTTCACAGCACTGAGGTCATAGGTTTGATTACCACCATGGCGCTAACTGTGTGGAGTTTGTATATTCTCCCCGTACTTGCGTGTGTTTCCTCCGGGTGCTCCGGTTTCCTCCCACATTCCAAAAATATACTGATAGGTTATTTGGCTCCTAACAAAATTAACCCTAGTGTGATTGTGTATGTGTGTACATGTGGTAGGTAATATAGATTGTAAGCTCCACTGGGGCAGGAACTGATGTAAATAGTCAAATATTCTCTGTAAAGCGCTGTGGAATATGTGTGCGCTATATAAGTAACTGGTAATAAATAATAAATAAATAAATCTGGCGCCCATTTGTTCACATTATTTTCTTGAAGTCTTGCTATTGGAATTCGGTGTTTCTTTCTGTTCATGAAAAGAGTGCTGCTTGGCCCAAAGTTTATTTTGCGCATTAACACATCCTTTTTCTTATTTGCCACAAATTCCTGAAACCAACAAAGGATTGAGTCACTGGCGTATTTATAATGGGTTCAGTGTGTGCAGTCCATGGGGGCCCACACCGCACACACTGCACCTATTTTTTTTAATACTTACCCTCCTGAGTTCCAGCTTGGCAGCAGCGCTGCAGAATTCACCAGGAAAATGGCAAAGAGGCCATTTTCCTGGCATTTCGCACATGCGCAGTAAGAAAATCACTGGGAAAATGGCCACCGCACCACTTTCCCGGAGATGTGTGCATGCACAGTAGACTCAGGGACAGTGTTAGGATACCCTAGTGACCCTAGTGCCCAGAGTCTACATCTCCTCTCTAAAAGTGTCCCTGGATTGAGTGTAGAGTTCCCATAGTGCATCCAAAACTCAGCCCCCTGCCTGCTCCAATGCAGCCCTTTGACCACAGCAGCTTGGAGCCTTTGGAGCATCTCCACCACTGAGAGTGAAGAGAACTGCACCCATACCGCTTGAAAACAGAGCTGAGGGGACACTCTGAGTGGAAACAGCAGTTGCCCTGGTATCCTGTCCTCGGGCGGCTCCCCAACCCAGCTCGGGCCTCTCACACAGTGGCAGAGTCAGACACTGGGCTGACAAGAATCAGCGGCTGCTTCTCAGGAGAATAGGTACCATGAGTAGGAAGGCTATGGACCTGGATAATGATTATAGGGATAGCGACTATTATCTGAGGGAGGACAGGCACTGGGGACTGTATATCAGGAGGAATCCTTTCAGAGGAGGAGAAATACCATAACCTGAGGATAACACGGTCATTACATGGGTATTTCTAAAAGCCCAGTAGGGTTACAACCATTTTTTTCTCAGATTTCAGGACCCACATGCCCCTTAAATTGCTAATATCACGCCCAGATCACACTGAATATGCTATTAATGATATACACTTTTTGGTTCCTCTAATTTTGTATAACTACATATTTGAACTTCTTGAAAGCCTGGATTGTCAGTTACAGAAAGAAATATGGAGTAACAAGGAGAAAGTTTCAGTTTAGATCACATCAGTCTCCATACCTTGCACGTGGTCTGTAATAAGGGATTATCCTTAGCTGTGTCTGGGAGATTAGTAGGGTTACCATGAAGGACTGCTACAACATGTATATAAGGGCTAAATGTCTGTTCCAAAGAATAGGAGGTATATGTATTTGTATTATGTATTCAATTCATAGCATATGCACAATTCGTAGCCCTATGATATTCCCTCAAACCTAGAAGGTTAACTTCTCCATGATCAAGCAGTTGTCATACTCTTGGGCATTTATTAAAGTTCAGACCTTAATATTATGTTGTTTTGTGACTATAATTGGCAGCATTAATGCAGGAAATGGTAACCATAGAAAACTTATCATTTCATTAAGTGTCTACACATAAATGATACAGAAAAATGCTTCCAGTTTTGAAATTCCATTATGTTTTTCTTAACCAATTGTAGAATCATTGCTTGCATATAATACATGCTGAGTCCTACTGTAAGTTCTGTACTAGTGTGACGTAAAAGGAAATGTGCCTTTTAAACTCTACTTTGTTACTAGTACAAGTGCCAGCACCACTGTTTACTAGTACTTCTTATAAAACGTGAACTATATTGATAATCTCGCAGTTTATCTAATATAAAGGGAATGGCACTTACATGCTGTTAATGACACTGGCTTGTACTAGGGATGTGCACTTGCAATTTTTCGGGTTTTGTGTTTTGGTTTTGGGTTTGGTTCCGCGGCCGTGTTTTGGGTTCGACCGCGTTTTGGCAAAACCTCACCGAATTTTTTTTGTCGGATTCAAAAAACCCTAAAAAACAGCTTAAATCATAGAATTTGGGGGTCATTTTGATCCCAAAGTATTATTAACCTCAAAAACCATAATTTCCACTCATTTTCAGTCTATTCTGAATACCTCACACCTCACAATATTATTTTTAGTCCTAAAATTTGCACCGAGGTCGCTGGATGACTAAGCTAAGCGACCCTAGTGGCCGACACAAACACCTGGCCCATCTAGGAGTGGCACTGCAGTGTCACGCAGGATGGCCCTTCCAAAAAACACTCCCCAAACAGCACATGACGCAAAGAAGAAAAAAAGAGGCGCAATGAGGTAGCTGTGTGAGTAAGATAAGCGACCCTAGTGGCCGACACAAACACCTGGCCCATCTAGGAGTGGCACTGCAGTGTCACGCAGGATGGCCCTTCCAAAAAACACTCCCCAAACAGCACATGACGCAAAGAAGAAAAAAAGAGGCGCAATGAGGTAGCTGTGTGAGTAAGATAAGCGACCCTAGTGGCCGACACAAACACCTGGCCCATCTAGGAGTGGCACTGCAGTGTCACGCAGGATGGCCCTTCCAAAAAACACTCCCCAAACAGCACATGACGCAAATAAAAATGAAAGAAAAAAGAGGTGCAAGATGGAATTGTCCTTGGGCCCTCCCACCCACCCTTATGTTGTATAAACAGGACATGCACACTTTAACCAACCCATCATTTCAGTGACAGGGTCTGCCACACGACTGTGACTGAAATGACGGGTTGGTTTGGACCCCCACCGAAAAAGAAGCAATTAATCTCTCCTTGCACAAACTGGCTCTACAGAGGCAAGATGTCCACCTCATCATCATCCTCCGATATATCACCGTGTACATCCCGCTCCTCACAGATTATCAATTCGTCCCCACTGGAATCCACCATCTCAGCTCCCTGTGTACTTTGTGGAGGCAATTGCTGCTGGTCAATGTCTCCACGGAGGAATTGATTATAATTCATTTTAATGAACATCATCTTCTCCACATTTTCTGGAAGTAACCTCGTACGCAGATTGCTGACAAGGTGAGCGGCGGCACTAAACACTCTTTCGGAGTACACACTTGTGGGAGGGCAACTTAGGTAGAATAAAGCCAGTTTGTGCAAGGGCCTCCAAATTGCCTCTTTTTCCTGCCAGTATAAGTACGGACTGTCTGACGTGCCTACTTGGATGCGGTCACTCATATAATCCTCCACCATTCTTTCAATGGTGAGAGAATCATATGCAGTGACAGTAGACGACATGTCCGTAATCGTTGTCAGGTCCTTCAGTCCGGACCAGATGTCAGCATCAGCAATCGCTCCAGACTGCCCTGCATCACCGCCAGCGGGTGGGCTCGGAATTCTGAGCCTTTTCCTCGCACCCCCAGTTGCGGGAGAATGTGAAGGAGGAGATGTTGACAGGTCGCGTTCCGCTTGACTTGACAATTTTGTCACCAGCAGGTCTTTGAACCCCAGCAGACTTGTGTCTGCCGGAAAGAGAGATCCAAGGTAGGTTTTAAATCTAGGATCGAGCACGGTGGCCAAAATGTAGTGCTCTGATTTCAACAGATTGACCACCCGTGAATCCTTGTTAAGCGAATTAAGGGCTCCATCCACAAGTCCCACATGCCTAGCGGAATCGCTCCCTTTTAGCTCCTCCTTCAATGCCTCCAGCTTCTTCTGCAAAAGCCTGATGAGGGGAATGACCTGACTCAGGCTGGCAGTGTCTGAACTGACTTCACGTGTGGCAAGTTCAAAAGGTTGCAGAACCTTGCACAACGTTGAAATCATTCTCCACTGTGCTTGAGACAGGTACATTCCACCTCCTATATCGTGCTCAATTGTATAGGCTTGAATGGCCTTTTGCTGCTCCTCCAACCTCTGAAGCATATAGAGGGTTGAATTCCACCTCGTTACCACTTCTTGCTTCAGATGATGGCAGGGCAGGTTCAGGCGTTTTTGGTGGTGCTCCAGTCTTCTGTACGTGGTGCCTGTACGCCGAAAGTGTCCCGCAATTCTTCTGGCCACCGACAGCATCTCTTGCACGCCCCTGTCGTTTTTTTAAAAATTCTGCACCACCAAATTCAAGGTATGTGCAAAACATGGGACGTGCTGGAATTTGCCCATATTTAATGCACACACAATATTGCTGGCGTTGTCCGATGCCACAAATCCACAGGAGAGTCCAATTGGGGTAAGCCATTCCGCGATGATCTTCCTCAGTTGCCGTAAGAGGTTTTCAGCTGTGTGCGTATTCTGGAAACCGGTGATACAAAGCGTAGCCTGCCTAGGAAAGAGTTGGCGTTTGCGAGATGCTGCTACTGGTGCCGCCGCTGCTGTTCTTGCGGCGGGAGTCCATACATCTACCCAGTGGGCTGTCACAGTCATATAGTCCTGACCCTGCCCTGCTCCACTTGTCCACATGTCCGTGGTTAAGTGGACATTGGGTACAACTGCATTTTTTAGGACACTGGTGAGTCTTTTTCTGACGTCCGTGTACATTCTCGGTATCGCCTGCCTAGAGAAGTGGAACCTAGATGGTATTTGGTAACGGGGGCACACTGCCTCAAAAAATTGTCTAGTTCCCTGTGAACTAACGGCGGATACCGGACGCACGTCTAACACCAACATAGTTGTCAAGGCCTCAGTTATCCGCTTTGCAGCAGGATGACTGCTGTGATATTTCATCTTCCTCGCAAAGGACTGTTGGACAGTCAATTGCTTGGTGGAAGTAGTAAAAGTGGGCTTACGACTTCCCCTCTGGGATGACCATCGACTCCCAGCAGCAACAACAGCAGCACCAGCAGCAGTAGGCGTTACACGCAAGGATGCATCGGAGGAATCCCAGGCAGGAGAGGACTCGTCAGAATTGCCAGTGACATGGCATGCAGGACTATTGGCATTCCTGGGGAAGGAGGAAATTGACACTGAGTGAGTTGGTGGGGTGGTTTGCGTGAGCTTGGTTACAAGAGGAAGGGATTTACTGGTCAGTGGACTGCTTCCGCTGTCGCCCAAAGTTTTTGAACTTGTCACTGACTTATTATGAATGCGCTGCAGGTGACGTATAAGGGAGGATGTTCCGAGGTGGTTAACGTCCTTACCCCTACTTATTACAGCTTGACAAAGGCAACACACGGCTTGACAAATGTTGTCCGCATTTCTGGTGAAATACTTCCACACCGAAGAGCTGATTTTTTTGGTATTTTCACCAGGCATGTCAACGGCCCTATTCCTCCCACGGACAACAGGTGTCTCCCCGGGTGCCTGACTTAAACAAACCACCTCACCATCAGAATCCTCCTGGTCAATTTCCTCCCCAGCGCCAGCAACACCCATATCCTCCTCATCCTGGTGTACTTCAACACTGACATCTTCAATCTGACTATCAGGAACTGGACTGCGGGTGCTCCTTCCAGCACTTGCAGGGGGCGTGCAAATGGTGGAAGGCGCATGCTCTTCACGTCCAGTGTTGGGAAGGTCAGGCATCGCAAACGACACAATTGGACTCTCCTTGTGGATTTGGGATTTCGAAGAACGCACAGTTCTTTGCGGTGCTTTTGCCAGCTTGAGTCTTTTCAGTTTTCTAGCGAGAGGCTGAGTGCTTCCATCCTCATGTGAAGCTGAACCACTAGCCATGAACATAGGCCAGGGCCTCAGCCGTTCCTTGCCACTCCGTGTGGTAAATGGCATATTGGCAAGTTTACGCTTCTCCTCCGACAATTTTATTTTAGATTTTGGAGTCCTTTTTTTACTGATATTCGGTGTTTTGGATTTTACATGCTCTGTACTATGACATTGGGCATCGGCCTTGGCAGACGACGTTGCTGGCATTTCATCGTCTCGGCCATGACTAGTGGCAGCAGCTTCAGCACGAGGTGGAAGTCGATCTTGATCTTTCCCTATTTTTGGAACCTCAACATTTTTGTTCTCCATATTTTAATAGGCACAACTAAAAGGCACCTCAGGTAAACAATGGAGATGGATGGATACTAGTATACTTATGGATGACGAGCGACTGCCGACACAGAGGTAGCTACAGCCGTGGACTACCATACTGTGTCTGCTGCTAATATAGACTGGATGATAATGAGATAAAATTAAAATATATATATATATATCACACTAGTACTGCAGCCGGACAGGTATATATTATGTAATGACGGACCTGCTGGACACTGTCTGTCAGCACTGCAGACTCCTAAAGTAAGCTACTAGTATCAAGAAGATAGAAAAAAAAAAACCACGGGTAGGTGGTATACAATTATGGATGGACGAGCGACTGCCGACACAGAGGTAGCTACAGCCGTGGACTACCGTACTGTGTCTGCTGCTAATATAGACTGGATGATAATGAGATGAAATCAATATATATATATATATATATATAATATCACTAGTACTGCAGCCGGACAGGTATATATATTTATTATGTAATGACTGATGACGGACCTGCTGGACACTGTCAGCTCAGCAGCACCGCAGACTGCTACAGTAAGCTACTATAGTAGTATGTATAAAGAAGAAGAAAGAAAAAAAAAAAAAACACGGGTAGGTGGTATACAATTATGGATGGACCAGCGACTGCCGACACAGAGGTAGCTACAGCCGTGGACTACCGTACTGTGTCTGCTGCTAATATAGACTGGATGATAATGAGATGAAATCAATATATATATATAATATCACTAGTACTGCAGCCTGACAGGTATATATATTTATTATGTAATGACTGATGACGGACCTGCTGGACACTGTCAGCTCAGCAGCACCGCAGACTGCTACAGTAAGCTACTATAGTAGTATGTATAAAGAAGAAGAAAGAAAAAAAAAAAAAAACACGGGTAGGTGGTATACAATTATGGATGGACCAGCGACTGCCGACACAGAGGTAGCTACAGCCGTGGACTACCGTACTGTGTCTGCTGCTAATATAGACTGGATGATAATGAGATGAAATCAATATATATATATATATATAATATCACTAGTACTGCAGCCGGACAGGTATATATATTTATTATGTAATGACTGATGACGGACCTGCTGGACACTGTCAGCTCAGCAGCACCGCAGACTGCTACAGTAAGCTACTATAGTAGTATGTATAAAGAAGAAGAAAGAAAAAAAAAAAACACGGGTAGGTGGTATACAATTATGGATGGACCAGCGACTGCCGACACAGAGGTAGCTACAGCCGTGGACTACCGTACTGTGTCTGCTGCTAATATAGACTGGATGATAATGAGATGAAATCAATATATATATATATATAATATCACTAGTACTGCAGCCGGACAGGTATATATATTTATTATGTAATGACTGATGACGGACCTGCTGGACACTGTCAGCTCAGCAGCACCGCAGACTGCTACAGTAAGCTACTATAGTAGTATGTATAAAGAAGAAGAAAGAAAAAAAAAAAAAACACGGGTAGGTGGTATACAATTATGGATGGACCAGCGACTGCCGACACAGAGGTAGCTACAGCCGTGGACTACCGTACTGTGTCTGCTGCTAATATAGACTGGATGATAATGAGATGAAATCAATATATATATATATAATATCACTAGTACTGCAGCCGGACAGGTATATATATTTATTATGTAATGACTGATGACGGACCTGCTGGACACTGTCAGCTCAGCAGCACCGCAGACTGCTACAGTAAGCTACTATAGTAGTATGTATAAAGAAGAAGAAAGAAAAAAAAAAAAAAAACACGGGTAGGTGGTATACAATTATGGATGGACCAGCGACTGCCGACACAGAGGTAGCTACAGCCGTGGACTACCGTACTGTGTCTGCTGCTAATATAGACTGGATGATAATGAGATGAAATCAATATATATATATATATATATATATATATATATATATATATAATATCACTAGTACTGCAGCCGGACAGGTATATATATTTATTATGTAATGACTGATGACGGACCTGCTGGACACTGTCAGCTCAGCAGCACCGCAGACTGCTACAGTAAGCTACTATAGTAGTATGTATAAAGAAGAAGAAAGAAAAAAAAAAAAAAACACGGGTAGGTGGTATACAATTATGGATGGACCAGCGACTGCCGACACAGAGGTAGCTACAGCCGTGGACTACCGTACTGTGTCTGCTGCTAATATAGACTGGATGATAATGAGATGAAATCAATATATATATATATATAATATCACTAGTACTGCAGCCGGACAGGTATATATATTTATTATGTAATGACTGATGACGGACCTGCTGGACACTGTCAGCTCAGCAGCACCGCAGACTGCTACAGTAAGCTACTATAGTAGTATGTATAAAGAAGAAAGAAAAAAAAAACCACGGGTAGGTGGTATACAATATTAAATATATATATTATATACAATTTTATATATATATATATATATATATATATATATATATTAAACTGGTGGTGACTGGTGGTCAGGTCACTGGTCACACTATCAGCAACTTGCAAGTAGTACTCCTAAGCAGACAATCACAATATATATTATACTGGTGGTCAGTGTGGTCACAATGGCAGTGTGGCACTCTGGCAGCAAAAGTGTGCACTGTACGTTATATGTACTCCTGAGTCCTGCTCTCAGACTCTAACTGCTCCCCACTGTCAGTGTCTCCCCCACAAGTCAGATAATATACAGTCACACTATCTATCACTTCAGCAAGTAACTAGTACTCCTCCTAATGCTCCCCAAAATTACTACTGTGTCTCTCTCTACTGTCTCACTCTCTTCTCTATAAACGGAGAGGACGCCAGCCACGTCCTCTCCCTATGAATCTCAATGCACGTGTGAAAATGGCGGCGACGCGCGGCTCCTTATATAGAATCCGAGTCTCGCGATAGAATCCGAGCCTCGCGAGAATCCGACAGCGGGATGATGACGTTCGGGCGCGCTCGGGTTAACTGAGCAAGGCGGGAAGATCCGAGTCGCTCGGACCCGTGTAAAAAAACATGAAGTTCGGGTGGGTTCGGATTCCGAGGAACCGAACCCGCTCATCCCTAGCTTGTACATGTTACAGTACACCAGAACTGATTTGCATAAGACCCTTAGAGTCACTACTTGCAAGGTCTTCACCCATAACAGTCATCCGCTGTTCCCGTAGAGCGAGTAATGCACTCCAGTACTCTGGTGACCACCTGGATGTATGCTCAGAACAGTAAGGGCTTATATAATCAGTCTGGAGATCACTGGATACTGGATTTGAGGCAGGAGGGACAAAGTTCCAACTGTACAGAGAGCTAGGTACAAAAAAGAATTTGGATCTCCTACCTACTGCGCTCTCCTAATAGACAGATATCCAAAGAAAGGAAATGAACCTCTACTTATCTTAGGAGGTCGGTATTTTTTACCCTTTCTTTCACAGGTCCAACCTTCTCCTCGTTAGATTGTATTACGAGTATTACTTGGATAATATTATTCCAATGGTCCAACAACCACCCATGCAAGAGAAAATAAAACATTTATTGGATGTAATGAACATGTGTCACGTATTCATGTGACTGAAGCACATTTTATGATTGGAACTTTTTATTAAAAATTTTTATTTTATATATCCTTGTGGATCACATTTATTATCGATCCAAAATTTATGGATCTATACTGTACCCAATGAAGGGATTTGCATGACGGTATTACACTAGATTGTGTTTTATTTTCTCTTGCATGGGTGGTTGTTGGACCATTGGAATAATATTATCCAAGTAATACTCGTAATACAATCTAACGAGGAGAAGGTTGGACCTGTGAAAGAAAGGGTAAAAAATACCGACCTCCTAAGATAAGTAGAGGTTCATTTCCTTTCTTTGTATATCTGTCTATTAGGAGAGCGCAGTAGATAGGAGATCCAAATTCTTTTTTGTACCTAGACAACTTGATTGGGGTGAGGGTAACACCCCCTTTTTGGATTTCCATTCTCCTGCTGCTTAGTAAGCGCATTTTCATACAGGTATATTTCCGATTCCTTGTATCTGTACAGAGAGCTGGCTGAAGTGGTCGTTATACTAGCAACACAGAGATTGGCTGAAGAGTTGCAGCTACAACTGTGCAGGATTAAGGCCAACACAACAGCATGTCAGGAATACAGGAAATGGCTGAGAGGTTGCGGCTCCAGCTGTGCAGTGTTCTGGCAGATGGTGAGTAGGCCAGGAATACAGATTATGACTGAGAGGTTGCAGCTCCAGCCGTGAAGAACTCTGGCAGATGGTGATCAGGCTAAAAATACAGGTTATGGCTGAGAGGTGTGGCTCCAGCCATGCAAGACTCTGGCAGATGGTGAGCAGGCCATGAATTTAGGTTATGGCTGAGAGTTTGTGGCTCCAGGCATGCAGGACTCTGGCAGATGGTGAGGAAGCCAGGAATGCAGGTTATGGCTGAGAGGCTGCAGCTGCAGTCGTGCAGGATTCTGGCAGATGTTCGCAGGCCATGATTACAAGATATGGGTGCAAGGTTGCAGCCCCAGCCGCACAGGGTTCTGGCAGATGTTAACAGGCCAGGAATCCAGGATGTCCCAGGAACCAACAGGAGTACTTACAAGGATTAGGCTTCTGGAACCAGGAACCGAGGACCAGGGACTCACGCTGCAGGCATTAACTATAACCGGCGGGGCATGGTTAGGATGGCTGGAAGACAAAGAAGACAGTAGCCAGAGAGCCCCACCAGCCAAGCCCCATGGAATGCTTAATACTGAGCAGCTGGGACGCTGCTGACAGCCCAGGATCCCCAGCGGCTGCCCTGTATCCTGAACATCGGCATCCCGGTCACCAACACCGGGCCCTGCAGGGAGCACGAGCTGCTGCAGCTCTTAACAGTACATAGTACTGTACTAATTGTGGTGCTTTGTGTGGTGGTGGTAATATTACTATTCTTACCAATTTATAATCTCTTAAAACTGGAGAGAGCGACCAGATGAGGAGTAAGGTGAATGTAGAGCATTTGCTTTTATATCTCTGTATATAGAACTACTGGCAGGTAAACAAACACAAAATAAATAATAAATCAATTTCACAGTAACTTAGAAACCTTTTGATACTTAAACAATTACCTATGAACAGGGATGGATTAACAGCCAGATAGGCCAGAGGCTGAAAATGTTCAATCACTATTATAAGGGATTGAACATTTGAATAGGAAGCATCCAATTTTCAGATATCTGATTGTGCACAAAGTTTATCCAAAAGTGTCTATGTGTAAAAAGAGCTCTGTTTGATGTAGAGAAAAGTAGGGGAACTTCCCGAGCCATTTAGCTGTGATGTAGTTTGTAGTTCTCTTCGATAGCCGTGGAACATATCCCGGAGGCTGAGGAACGTATCGCAGAGACAGTGGAATGCACGGACTTCCGCCCAGAAGTGATGTGGACTCCCGGTCTTCGACTAGCTCCGTTGTTTCAGCGTCCCGGTGAAGCTGAAGCATTTCTTTGAAGATTCCATTTATATTTAGGGCAGAGTACTTAAATGTAGAATTACCACTATAAATAAAAGTAAATAATCATTTAGGTTTAGGCTTCGAAGGGAGCGTTAGGGTTAGGATGCGGCCCCGGGAGGTTAGGTTTAGGCTGCAGGGAGAGGGGATAGGTTTAGGCATCTCTAGGGAGGATCAGGGCTAGGCTGCAAGGATGGGGGGTTAGGTTTAGGCTGCAGGGGGGGGGGGGGGGGGGGGGGGGGGGGCAGGTCAGGCACAACCGGGGGGGGGGGGGGGGGGGAGGTGAGTATACTTACCATCCCCTGTCGAGATTCTGATCATCGAGATGTAGCAGTCAGTATTCTGACTGCTGGCATCCCAACCCCCAGCATTTCAAGCCCAACCCTATGAAAGAATCAATGAGTAAGTGAACAAATTGAATTCCCAAAACATCACAAAGCCACATTATAACAGAGATACAATACTGCAGACTTTATCACAATGAATGTAAAAACATATACAAACATTGGGGGTAATTCCAAGTTGATCGCAGCAGGAATTTTGTTAGCAGTTGGGAAAAACCATGTGCACTGCAGTTGGGGCAGATATAACATGTGCAGAGAGAGTTAGATTTGGGTGGGTTATTTTATTTCTGTGCAGGGTAAATACTGGCTGCTTTATTTTTACACTGCAAATTAGATTGCAGATTGAACACACCACACCCAAATCTAACTCTCTCTGCACATGTTAAATCTGCCTCCCCTGCAGTGCACATGGTTTTGCCCAAATGCAAACAAAATTCCTGCTGCGATCAACTTGGAATTACCCCCATTGTTACAGTAATTTACGATGATACACATATAAATAGCAGAACTAAACGGTAGCTTAAAAAATAAAATTGTTGAAAGCATGCAGAACAGACAGTGATACAATATAGGTGGTCATTCCGAGTTGATCGCTAGCTGCATTTGTTCGCAGTGCAGCGATGAGGCAAAAAATGGCACTTCTGCGCATGCGTATGCGGCGCAATGTACTATTACAACGAACGATGTAGTTTCACACAAGGTCTAGCGAACCTTTTCAGTCGCACTGCTGGCCGGCGGCCGCAGAGTGATTGACATTAAGTGGGCGGTTCTGGGTGTCAACTGACCGTTTTCAGGGAGTGTTCGAAAAAACGCAGGCGTGCCAAGAAAAACGCAGTCATGGCTGGGCGAAAGCAGGGCGTGTTTGTGACGTCAAAACAGGAACTGAGCAGTCTGAAGTCATCGCAAGCGCTGAGTAGGTTTTGAGCTACTCTAAAACTGCACAAAAAAACTTTGTAGCCGCTCTGCAATCCTTTCGTTCGCACTTCTGCTAAGCTAAAATACACTCCCAGTGGGAGGCGGCATAGCATTTGCACGGCTGCTAAAAACAGCTAGCGAGCGATCAACTCGGAATGACCACCATAATGCAGTAGAAAGGCGCATGAAACATACACTGTATAACTCCAAAGATCACATCAGTAGAGCCTCATCCACTGGTAATACATTCATTTACTAGTAACATTTATGTCACAAATGGAAAAAGTATGTATAAGCATATGTGCAGCAAAACACATTCTTGTATCAGCATTGATGTGAAATGTATGCCTTATATATCAAAAAGAAATACATTTATAAGGCAGAACCATCTAATAACCTCATCAAATTGAGCATTAATATAGCGGACCTCAAAGAAACATATATACATCTAGTCCGCATTATCCCGTACAGAACGATCTGCAAGAAAGAACTAGGCAACTCTATAGTAAGATAGAAAAATCAATTTGGCTTCAAGCTGTAGTAGCCTTTTGTGCCAATCACCACCACGTGGACTATCAGGAACATGGTCAATAATAACATGTCTAAAGCTTAGTATACTGTGTCTGTTCTCCGCAAAGTGCCTAGCAATTGGCTTAACAGAAGATTCCCAGTAATGGCTGCCCTAATTGCTGATCTATGTAGAGCCATATGCTCCTTAAAGGAGTGTATGGTCTTGCCTACACAGCATAATCCACATGGGCATTTAACCAAGTAAATGACGTAAAAACTGGTGCATGTCAATGCATACCATACTGTATATTATTTGGATGAAAGAAGTATTTGCTGGCAGTCATATGGCGACAAGTCGTACATCTATTACCTGCAATCTATTACCTGGATTTATTAAAAAATCAGACCTGGGAATTTTATCAACTTTTTGAATAGCTGATTTTACTGTAATGTATCGGAATAGTATCCTGAATTTACTCGCCATTTTAACAGTACTTACAGGCAACATACTTTCAGCACTGGGGATTCTCTTTATACGAAGTAACTGAGACAGTGGCGGAACTAGCGGTGATGCAGATAGAGCAATGCACCGGGGTCTACCGTAATGAAGGGGCCCACAGCCGGTGGCATTATAATGAGTCAGCCTCACTCAATAAATACTGCCTGCCCCTGTGCCATGGGCCACAAGTCCGCAACAAAGAATTAACTCCAGTGGTGATGGAGGAATGGAGGGAGCACACCAGCAGGGATCCTGCAGCATCAGGGTTCCTGTGGCATGAGCTCAATCACCACCTGTATATTGGTGCCTCAACTCTGGCCATGGCTGGCAATGCACTGCATTCTGGGAACCAGAGAGGGAAGGAGGAGGAAGGAGACACAGGGAGCAGCCTGCAGGTGTGCAGTCTGCATTGGAGATATATATATAAAACCAGGGCCAGCACCAGAAATCTTGGGGCCCGTTACAGTGATGACTCTGGGCCCCTCTCAGAATTTAAATAAATATTATATATATATATATATATATATATATACACATATATATACATTTCTAATAAATATATATTTCATTGTACACATATGTAAATAAGTATATCTCTCCTTCCTCCCCCACACACACCACAGTATGTCTCTCCTCAATGACTCCATGCTGCATTCCCAGCTCCCCAACCCATCTCAAAGCCCTGTATCCCCTCACCAAGCTACTCATACCCCGGGGAGTGGCTCCCCTTCGCTGCACTTCCCAGTATCCAGACCGAACACCACACAGCAGGTACCATGCGGCACTCACACCCCACCAGAAGAGGCCGGCATAGGGCACAGGAATCCCAGCCAGCGGAGCTGCTGCCAAGTCCCATAACTGCCTGCAACAGAGCTGGACCGGGACGAGTGGACGCACACTCTCGCCACACAGTCATTATGTGTGAGAGACTCCTGTCACTCTGAGGCTGCGCCCACACCGCCTACAGCTTACTGCCCTATTTGGACAAGATGGCTCACATCCCTGCCAGGCACTAAGTGACGTATCCTTGGGGCCCCACTATCCTTGGGGCCCCATACAGGTGTCTCCTTTGACCCTTTGACGCTGACCCTGTATATAACAAACCCAGTTGTCCGGCACTCAACTTAATGAAAGTCAACATGCCCCAGTGCCCTTCCATCCTGGCATGGATATATAGTGTATGTAACCGGACAGCCCTCCAGAGCAAAAAACGATAATAAAGACAAGTAGTCACTGCATAAATGTCAACGTTTCAGTGATCGAATCCCTTTTATCAAGACCTGAATAAATGAAAAACAAAACAAAAGTTATAGTCATACTTACCACCCAGTGCACACATGAAGTCCCGCCACGCGCCCCACTCGGAGGTCCGATGACGTCATCAGCGTGATGTAGTACTCGTAACATTTGCAGCCTGGATCATGTAAACAGACATCAGTACAGCGTCTCACTAATGTATAACATTTTTTGGATATGTCAGAAGTGTATGATTGCTTACACTATCTCAGTATGCAGACCAACACAGTTTTATATGGAACAACGGGCAGAATATAGATCTTAACTGACCCATGTATTTAACAATAGACAGTAAAATATGTTGTCAAATATAGTGATCCTCCATCTCTGGGTGTATGCAAATAGCAGCATGATGCCTAAAATGTTCACAAGTATATCTCAGATTAAAAGGTAATGTACAGGAGTATACTGGGATTACCAATATGCATAATATAGATGTTAATGGGTTACTGTATATGGTGTACTGCAAATCAGTTCACAGTATGGCTATGTGCAATATGGCAATAAGTGTAAATATCTCCATGTATATAAAGTGGGACATGTGGCGCCTAATTTAATCCCATAATGGGAAGGGTATACGTTTAATTTGCCGGCTGTCGGGATCACGGCGTTCAGGATACCGATGCCAGAAACCTGATAGCTGGCAAAGCCGGCAGCCGGAATACTGGAGCAACAGGACGATTTCAACTCATGGGTGTCCATGACACCCATAGAGTGGGAATAGAACCTGTGGCTAGCGCAGGTCGCCACCAAGCCTGCAAAGGGACTCTTTGCGCTCGCCACACTGCTGGCATACTGGTGGCCGGTATGCCGTTGTCGGTATATTGATGGCCGGCATTCCAGCTGGCGGTAAATCATACTGAACCCATGAGAAGTGGTGATGGGACCTCACAGGAACAGGAAGGCATCTCTGACTAATGTATCAAACAGCACACATGCAATTACAAAAAGCAACTTAAGGACAGAGTCTCGTTCAATCCAAATGGATGCACCGTTTGTAGGGGGTCATTCCGAGTTGATCGCTCGCTAGCAGTTTTTAGCAGCCATGCAAACGCATTGTCGCCGTCCACTTGGGAGTGTATTTTTGCTTTGCAGAAGTGCGAACGCTTGTGCAGCAAAGCACCTGCAAAATAATTTTGCGCAAAACAAGACCAGCCCTGTAGTTACTCTTCGTGTGCGTTGATTCTAATGTCGGAGGGGCGGCTTTTGATGTCACACACCCGCCCAACGAACGCCCAGCCACGCCTGCGTTTTTCTAAGCACTCCCTGAAAACGGTCAGTTGACACCCAGAAACGCCCACTTCATGTCAATCTTCCTGCGTTCGGCCGTGCGACTGGAATGTTCGTTACACTCTGTGCAAACACACGATGCTCATTGTACCCATACAACGCGCCTGCGCATTGTGGTGCATACACATGCGTAGAAATGCCGATTTTTAGCCTGATCGCTGCGCTGTGAACAACGGCAGCTAGCAATCAACTGAGAATGACCCCCGTAGTGTGTGAATCCATCTGGCCTCCTTTTGTAATAGAGTTTTACCACGGTTGCCACCACATAGACTCGGCGGTACCCAGTCAATGATTTTATAGTGAATGGCAGACAAATTGTTGTTGAACTCTTTGAAGTGACTGGCGACCGGTTGTTCTGAACCTTTTCCCTCCAGAGCTGCTCTAATACTAGAGTGATGTAGTGCCATCCTTTCTTTCAATTGTCAAGTGGATTTACCTACGTATAGTAATCCGCAGGGACACCGAATATAATAAACAAATGTAGGTTTTTGCTGAACAAGTGGTTGAAGGTATTGATCCAGATATTGTAAAATCACATAATATAGAGAATCCCTGGCAGAGAGATAGACAAATCACATGGCCCTATGTGGGCACTGCTATTATTTAGTGTAGGACTGCTAATATCAGAGAAGCCGTGAAGTGGCTCAGCAGCTTTCCATGTATTTGCAAATTCATGTAACAAATATCTCTGAAATTCTATTACCAGATAGGTTCAAGTATTGTTACAGGTATTTATCAGTGTGCTGGGGGGATACCAGAGGGGAAGGAAAAGCACACCCCCCCCCCCCCCCTGCTGTTTTCTGTGACCCCTCCCTCTTTTCTAGCACCTAATAAGTATCTCCAGAGTGATTGAGCTGCTACCACTGTTTGCAGGGATGACTGGCCTGCCAGGTGGTGACTGCGCATTTTTGTGTAGTCTGGAAATGGTGTATATAACCTTAGGACCTTAGGCCAATCTTGGGTGATGGCATCTCTGATTTTGATGGAAATAATGTTATCATCAGAGGCTGAAGATAATACAGAATCCAGCTCCCATTTGTTTATGTCAGTTGGTTCACATGGTAATAACTGGTATATTTCAGTATTGGGTAACTGTTGATATAATTCTGTTTTGTATACCAGTAAGTCCTGTATCACTATGCCTCCACCCTTAGCCGCAGGGTGGATGCAGAGCCGGCGGAATCCACTCAGCAAGGGGATGCAAAGCAGGGATGTGCCAGGCTGGAGAGGCGCTCTCCCGCTCTGCATCCCCGCTGCGCTTCAGCCCGCTGTTGCTGCTGGCTGCCACTGCGCCTGTATGACAGGCAGTGGCGCCGACACAGTGAAGATGGAACGGCGAAGAATATCCCCGCTTAGCCTCCGCTGTCATGTGGTGTGGAGAGTATCCATCTGGCTCATCCCTCCTCCCAGCAACAGCAGCAGGCACCGGGACTAAGTACAGATAGGAGGTCCTGCGTTTCCGGAAAAACAGAAGCCCTGTCCTGCCAGGTCACGTTACCGAGCTCCACAAGAGACACCACAAGTTCAGAATGGAATGTTTGTTCCATGCTCTGCTGTGTTCATGTAAGCCCTGCGCTGCGAGGGGGCACCAGCTTTGCACTGAAGAGTCAGCTGTGGCAGGCGACCCCTAAGATAGGGTGCATAATATAAATACTGTATCTGTCTGTTGGGGCTAGGGCACCTCTCCTGCACTCCCATGAGGTAAGCTAGTCTCAGATGGTTTCACCTTAACTTAATCCACCCCCCCTTCCAAGCTTCACCTTTACTTGTGCACACGGGGGGTTGGGGGGTGGGGAATCAGAGGAACACCCTCCACCCCCCTTCTCCTGCTCACCATTATATTGGCACAGCTGACAGATATTTGCTTTTCCCATTTTTTTTCAAGCATCTCCTCTTCCCATGATGGAGCACTGACAGTGACAGCAGGTGTGTGCTCGCATGCTGTGTGGTGTCTGCGAGAGGGACGTGGGTCCCTCCCACCTACCTCTTCACAGTGGCCTAAAGTCTGCCTTCTGGAATGCAGGAAGCCCACCAAAGCCATTGCACATCCTGGGGCACCTGGCCGTAAAGACACCGGTAACTACTCTCCTGGGCACCTGAGTGCAAGCTCTTCTGCCTAATCTCATAAACCTCACACGTCAGATGCTTCCACGCGCCACTCAAGCACACTTATCTTATGAAATAAAGACACCACAACTGTAGTTGGCGTGAAAGGGGTCAGCTTTTATTTTCTGACTGAGAGGGAGGCCTATTAAATACTAAAACTAAAATGCAGACTTCCCTCTCTAACTAAAGGTGGCGAGGAGAAGAACGGTTAAACATAATAAATGTAACATGGGTGATCAACATTATAATACATAAAAACAAGCAGTAAAAAACATATGTGTGAGGGAGCCTCCTGCCCCAGATGTTCCGGGATCGGCCTGCTGCCTCCATCCCAGACATCGAAAATCAAAAATCCAAGGACAGGGGTCGACCTTCTGCCACTACCCCTGTCCCCCAACGGTTGCAGGGACGGAGGTACGCTCCGCCCCTACGGGATAAAAGTTGGGCCACCGGCCCTGACATCCACATATGTTTTATACTAATTATATGGACCCACTTGTCAAAATGATGCCCGTAAACTAATTCTAAAAGATATAAATTACCTATAAATACACCCAAACTGACTAACTGTGAACTCATCATTAAATTTAAGTAACCGTTCAGAAAACCAGCCACCGAAAGCCGACACAATGAACCCAACAGTAAAACCAAAACCAACTCTGTTTTGTTTTTTGGGGCGGGAGGGCGGGTTACGTGAAGACACTGAAAGAGGCAGGAAATGGTGGATTAGCCACCTATATCCAGGCTGTACAGCCCCTATCCACACTCCGGCCAATGGCCTCCTGGTTCCTCCCTCTACGTTCCTCCCACTACAAAAACATTAACCCCTTGCAGGCCAAAGTGATGCACCGAGCAGCGCTCTGCAAGCACGGACGGTGTGTTTATGCTGCTGCTGTCATATTATATTCCTTACGCAGTCTTAAACCTCACACGTCAGATGCTTCCACGCGCCACTCAAGCACACTTATCTTATGAAATAAAGACACCACAACTGTAGTTGGCGTGAAAGGGGTCAGCTTTTATTTTCTGACTGAGAGGGAGGCCTATTAAATACTAAAACTAAAATGCAGACTTCCCTCTCTAACTAAAGGTGGCGAGGAGAAGAACGGTTAAACATAATAAATGTAACATGGGTGATCAACATTATAATACATAAAAACAAGCAGTAAAAAAACATATGTGTGAGGGAGCCTCCTGCCCCAGATGTTCCGGGATCGGCCTGCTGCCTCCATCCCAGACATCGAAAATCAAAAATCCAAGGACAGGGGTCGACCTTCTGCCACTACCCCTGTCCCCCAACGGTTGCAGGGACGGAGGTACGCTCCGCCCCTACGGGATAAAAGTTGGGCCACCGGCCCTGGCATCCACATATGTTTTATACTAATTATATGGACCCACTTGTCAAAATGATGCCCGTAAACTAATTCTAAAAGATATAAATTACCTATAAATACACCCAAACTGACTAACTGTGAACTCATCATTAAATTTAAGTAACCGTTCAGAAAACCGGCCAACTGCCAGGTTACCAACCTGCCACCGCCACCGAACTAAAAAACCCCACACAACAAAAACAGAAAAACTAACTAGAGAGACCTAAGAAAGCACAAAAGAAACCCAAATGAACTATCAAAAGGAAAGAACTATGTAAAGGGACCTAAGAATGTGAATAATGTCCTCCAGGAAGATCAGCATGCCAGCCGGGGACAAATGCACCCCGTCAGACCGGTATTGTGTCGGATCACGGTAGGAAATACCCCCGTGCGGCACAACCAGCCCGCCATGCTGGAGGACAGCACGACCAACGACCGAATTGACCCTCCTCCGAACCAGGTCAATCGCCCCGGGGTTAAAGGCTCCGCGCCAAGACCGCCGGGGAACGATGTCCGACCAGAGGATGAGGCAAAACGGCCAGTCAGCCATGAGTTCCAGTAGCTGGCGCCTGATCTCGATGCGAATGTCGAGCCCAGTGCGGCGTACCAGATCATTGCCCCCCAGATGCAAGACCAAAATCAGGGGGTACCCAAATAGGCCAACTGCCGCCCGAAGCCAGTCCCGCAGGCCATCCCAGCGGAGGCCTCTACGCCCCAACCAGCGCACAGCCCGCAGCTCCGGTAACCGGACGGTGTCGCAGGCCAGAGCCGACACGGATAGCCAATAGATGTAGGAATGGCCGACAAACCATAGAAAGTGCGGATCTAACCGCCGCCCTGCAAAAGAAGGTGTGACGAAGGTTAGGAATGAAATAAATAAGGTATGTAAATGAGAAACCTGACTGCATCCCTAACGGGGAGGGAGTGGGGGGGGGGGGGGCCGCCCAATTTGACTTGAGGCAAAAACAAAACTTCGTTAGCCGGCAAAAGCCGAAATTAAAACCAACGATAAAACAAAAATTCCTCAAGGCCCCCGCAATCACAAAGTGCAACTGCGACGAGCGGCTAGTCCTCAAAGGGGCGCACTGGGAGGAAAAGGCCTGATATAGCGTCTGACTGCACCAGACCTCCACCTACCCAGTGCCCGGACTTCGACCTCGGACCAACCCGCCGCAGCGGCAGCTGAAGCAGCGCCGATGCGGAAAGAGTGAGTCCCATAGTCGGCCGGAGATAGACCCAGGTACAAAATACAACGCCCCAAAACCGACCGGAATTGATATCTGGTCAACGGGGAGCCGTCACTATGGACGAGCCACCCGGTGGGCGTTGGAGGCCGTATGGACGAATATGCCCGGGCCGCGGAAACTGGACAAATGCCCCGCGCACGAGCCGGACCCATTCGAACCCACTGCCCTCTGCCGGCTACGTCAGTCTTGGAGCGCTGAATCCTGCACCATAAACCGTCGGGGCGGATGACGAAGTGGGCCTCCAGCATGGGCGAGACCGAAGCCCGAGAGACGGACACCAGCTCACCCACCCTGAACGCACCGTGTAAGGCCATAGTAAAGGCCGCCCGGAAGAGGCGAACCTCGTATCCCGAAAAGCAAATGCTCTGTAGGGATCCCAAAATCCGCCTCAGCAAAGCACCGGTGATCGGCTGGCGAGTATCCGGGAGGGGCGGGGTGGCCCGAGCCCAACCTTTCAACACCCGCCGGAGGAAAAAGGACTTCGTAAAATCCGCTTCCCCCCGCAGCTGCAGAAAGTAAGATATACCTGCCAGAACCCTGTTAACAGACGCCCGCGAAATCCCGTCGGAGTACATAACCCAGATGTAATCTAAAAGTAAATCATGAGAGGTCTTACCACACTGGCCTCTCTCCAGGAGGAAGCGACACCACCGCTCCCAGGCGGCCCTATAGGCCGCAAAAGTTGCAGGGGCCAATGACCTGTGGGCTAACGCCTCCAATCCGGGGGGATGATCTGCCACACAGAAGCAGGACATAATTCCCCATGGAGGAGAGCTGCAGGAGCTAAGCGCCTAAATCGCCGCAAATCGCCGCGTGACAGGGCATCTGCAATTTCGTTACACACGCCAGGGACATGTTTGGCTCGCAACGTAATGTTGTTGACCAAACATAACAAGACTATCTGCGCAATGACCCGCAATACCGGCAAGGACGTGGATTTTTGGCGGTTGATGGCAAAAACCACGCCCAGATTGTCGCACCAGAAGACAACATGTTTATTACGCAGGGCATCGCGCCATAATTCCAAAGCGACCAGAATAGGAAAAATTTCCAGCAACAGCATGTTCGTAGTGAGGCCCCTGCGAAGCCAGGCATGCGGCCAAGGAGAGGCACACCAACGACCCGCAAAGTAAGTGCCGAACCCGAAAGCGCCGGAGGCGTCCGTGAAAAGCTCCAGGGTCGGGCTAGACAAGATCGCCTCCTGCCAAATACAGATGCCGTTGAAACGAACAAGAAATTCGTCCCAAATGCTTAGATCCCGACGGATTTCGAGGGACAACCTGAGGAAATGATGTGGGCGTCTAACCCCCACGGTAGCCCGTTCCAATTTTCTACAGAAAACCCTGCCCATGGGGATCACTTTGCAAGCAAAGTTAAACAGGCCCAATAGGGATTGGGCCTGTTTGAGAGTGAGCTTGCCCGCGGACAGCGCATATATGATACCGTCACGTAAACGCAACACCTTGTCCGAAGGAAGCCTACAGAGACCACCGACCGTATCAATCTGGATCCCGAGGTAAACCAAGGAGGCGGAGGGTCCCTCCGTCTTTTCTGGTGCAACCGGAACCCCGAAGCGTGCAAAGAGGGCCAGAGCCCCCTGCAGCAAGTTGACGCAGCGAGGGGAGTCTGAGGGGCCGATAAACAGAAAATCGTCCAAGTAGTGGGAAATTCCCCGTTCACCCGTTGCCTGCTGGAGACACCAGTGAAGGAAGGAACTGAATCTCTCAAAGTAGGCGCAAGAGATAGAACAACCCATAGGGAGGCACCGATCTATGTAGTGGCCATCGTCCAGCTTAAAACCCATAAACCTGAAGGCGGAAGGGTGCAGCGGAAGGAGACGAAACGCAGACTGGATGTCCAATTTACACATAACTGCCCCTGGGCCAAAAGACCGTACGGTGTCAATGGCCGAATCAAAGGACAGGTAAACGACCCTACACTGGTCAGCAGGGATAGCATCATTAACCGAGGACCCTACAGGACAGGAAAGGTGTTGGATGAGGCGAAATTTGCCCGCTGTCTTTTTGGGCACTACGCCTACGGGGGACAAGACCAAATCTGGCAAAGGGGGTTCCCGGAAAGGGCCTATCATCCTCCCTAAGGCCACCTCTGCCTCTACCTTGTGCCGGAGCACGTCCGGAAACTCCCGAGCCGAACGCAGGTTAGTACCCGCCCCAGGACCCACCCGTCCATGTATAGGCAAGGGGAAACCCGACGCGAAACCCAAGTGTAAAAATTGGGCGTCCCCCGCCCGCGGGTATCGTCGCAGCCAGGGAATGAGCGCGCGAAGTCTAATTGGGGTGGGAGCTGTGGCTAGCGCCGGTGGCCGCGGGAGCGCGACTCTGTCGGGGCTGCGAGCCAAAAGCGCTCCCGGTCCCAGGACTGGGGCAATCCTTAATCCCGTGGCCCCCGCCACATCTGATACAGGAGTGGCGAAAACGACATCGCCCCCCCAAGTCGCATTGTGCATTATTAAAAGCGAAGCATTTCCCATGCCCCGCGCGCCCTGCGCCTCCGCGAAAGCCGGCAGAACGAGAGGCAGGTTTTTTTGCCCATCGTCTTGCCGTGCCGCCGTCATCAGTGGCGGCCGAACCCTGTGTCAGTTCAGAGCACAATTCCACGTCTTTTGTACCAAAGTTATAGATCTGCCGGCCGTGTTGTTTGCGTCGGAAATCCTCGTCGTAGCGCCGCCAGGCAGACCCTTTGTACTTATGGTACAGAACGTGTATGAGAAATTGATAGCGCACCATGTTCATATGTTCATCCGGGCGCGTCTCCAGGTAACACGCCACAAAGATCAACATGCAGCGGACCCAATTCTGGTAGGACCGCAAAGCGTCCTCGCTACCCTGCCCCTTTTTCTTAGCCGAAAGCAAGGCTTTGCGATCGTCGCTGGTAAGGGCAAAAATGTTCACATATTGGCCCTTACGGATACGGTCCCGGACCCGGGGCCTGAGTCCACGTTGTACCGCCGTATTGGCGCAGTGCACGGTGTCCGATTCCACCGATACTTGGGACGCGGACAAGGTGGAATTCCGACGCTCGCGTCGTCTGCGACGCTTCACCCTGTGCAAGCCACCATCTGAGGAGGACAGACCCTCCGAGGAAGTAGAGGCAAGGGAGGAATCTGTGCCCCGACGCCTGCGCCTGCGCCTACTGCGCTTGCCAGAAATCCTACCCGCGCTGCTACCTATGCTAGAGGCGCTGGAGCGAGTACCCGAACCCAAGCCGCTATGGTGTGACACCGCGCTCCCCTTGGACCAGTCAGGGTCCGAGGAAGACTCACCTGCTCGAGAGGGAACGCCGTCCGCGCCTCCGGCCACCGAACGACTCGTGGATACACCGGCGGACTCCATTGCCGACACGACTACCGTGGCTGGGGAGACAAAAGAGACATTGTTCCCCTGCTCCACCACCGGTCCCGCAGCCACCGGGAGCGGGGCAGAAGGGGGGGTAGTCGCACCAGGAGACAGAAGTGGGATAAGGGATTGCGCGATGCTATCCGCCAAGGAAGCGGTGGGCCGCCCCAGTCCCCCAGGTACGGAGGATAACAAGGGAGCCACCGCTGACACCACAGCGGCACAAATGGCGGACAAGACGGTGGCGTCCACCAAGGGTGCAGCCGCAGGGGTAAGTGAAGTAAGAACGGACCCCCTCCGCGAGTCACGCGCCCGACGTGAGGTACGCAAACATCCCGTCGGGAGCAAGGATCCGGAGGATCCCTCACTGTCGGGAATCATGGCACAACCGTCTGGCTGCGCCAGACCGCGTATAGACCGCCGACCCCTCGACCGTCTACCGACCCGAGCGTCGGCCACAGGAGGAGAAGTCGGAGGGTCGTCACCACAAGAAGGGGGGAGCGCGACGTCGGACTGAGAGCCGACCGCAGAAGCGTCAGCAGGAGAAAATTGGATGCGGGGAGGGGGTGCTGGTTCGTGAGCCGCCTGCGCACGCCGCCCCCTAGTGGGGTGATTAGCCGGCAGGCGCGACCCCGGCCGCTGTCTGCCAGGAGGCGCGCGGCCACGGGCGGCGGCCGAACTACTCGCCAAGGCGGGCATCCTGGAAGGGCCCGACGCCCCGGGCCCCACCACAAAAGGGGAGGTCGGGCGGGCAGGCCCCCGCACGACAGGCCCCGCACTGTCTGCAACAGATAATGCCCCCCCCCGCTGGCGCGGAGCGGGGGCGACGCCCCACCTCAACGCGGGAGGGCGCTGACCGCACAGGTAAGGGGGGTAGTGGCACAGAGGGGGTAAGCCTCATATGGGCCCCCCTGCTGTGTGGCATGTTTGCAGCACGCGCAGGCAGCAGTCCGGCTGCCGCGCGACCCCCCACCCGCCCACTAAAAGAGGCAGCCGTGTTGGGGACTGGTGAGAGCCGCCGGGCCGCCGGGCGGGAGCTCCGCCCCCGCCCCACGTGACCCGCGTGGCCACCCGCTGTAAGAAGCGGCGGGGCCAGGGACGGCAAAACACCGTCCCTGGCAAGCCGCCTGAGGCTTCTCCTGCTACCCGGCGCTCCGTCCCCCGCCGCTGACTGCAGCGGGGAAGGAGACGGGGAGGACGCACGTGGGGGAGCGCGGGCGGGCGGCCGAGCTCGGCCGCGCACAGCCCTCGTCTCCCTAACAGCAGCCGCAGCAGCAGGGCTTCCCCGACCCGGCGGAACATCAGGGGAATCTAAAAGCCGGGCGGGGAGGCCAGCGCTGCGTGCAGGACGAGACATGGTCCAGGGAGAGGGGGGGGGGGGGCTGAGGAGTCACTCGCAGAATAAGAGATATATAACCTCTAAGAGAGGAGGAGAAACAGTAGGAATAAAAGAGTTAGCAATAGGAATGAATGCAGAAGTAGAAAGACAGGAAAGATAAGATATGGAAAAAGAGAAGGAAAATAAAAGTATAAATTACTGAATGACTGGATAATACTTGCACTGCCTCACGTGAAGACACTGAAAGAGGCAGGAAATGGTGGATTAGCCACCTATATCCAGGCTGTACAGCCCCTATCCACACTCCGGCCAATGGCCTCCTGGTTCCTCCCTCTACGTTCCTCCCACTACAAAAACATTAACCCCTTGCAGGCCAAAGTGATGCACCGAGCAGCGCTCTGCAAGCACGGACGGTGTGTTTATGCTGCTGCTGTCATATTATATTCCTTACGCAGTCTTTCTGTTGCTCTCTCTCTAGTCTCTCCCTATGAATGTCTCTTTCCCCATGCCTGTCTCTCCCTCTCCTTATGCCCCCATCTCTGTCCATGCCATCTCTCTCCCCCATACCTCTCTCTCTGTCTCTCCCCATGCCTCCATTTCTCTTTCCTCCATGCCCCTCTCTCTCTCTTTCCCCATGCAGCTCTCTCCCTCACCACTGTCTCTCCGCGCCAACACACTCTCTCCCTCCATGCCTCTCTCTCTCCCACTCTGTGATTATATATATATATACAGTGGTGGGATTCAAATAAATTAACAACAGGTTCTATGTCAAAATGACCATTTTACGTATACCAAAAGATAAACCGAAAGGATAGTTTAATAATTCATGCATTTAATACTCAAATAAGAACAATAAAAGAGATACACAAAATTAGATTATGTTATAAGAAAGAGTTTTAAAATATTAAATAATATCTGTCCTGACACATTACAATAACAAACTACACCCTTAAGTCTGCGACATGAGGGTCCTGCAGCTGCTGCTGCACTTCATACAATATTGTTTGTTTGTTACCCTCCGCTCAGGCCCAGAATATTACATGGCTGAGTCTGCTGCTGTTTAGTAAGTGTGTTTTTACTAATATTATAGCAGAACTTATGACTAGATCTAAGGTGGTCACAGACACAGTCAGTCACACAGGAACTATGAGGAGCAGCACTGCTCCTCCTCTCTGACGCAGCACATGACAGAACAGAGCAGCCAGGGGCGGGCGGGCGCTGCAAGGAGGATAATGATTGTACTTACTAAGGACACAGAGAGAGTCACAGACAGTGCAGTGCCGGCGGTGGCGCGGCCCGCAACCGCTAGTATTAGCGTTGCGCGGGTCCGCGATAAGCAGCAGCACGGGGCAGGCACAATGACCTGAGGGACAGACGGCGTTGTGGGAGGTGGCAGGGTGAGGACGGTGCGCCGCATGCGCATAACATCATGACGTCCACACCCACTTCGGATTCTGTGTTCCAGACCAGTTGATCAAACAGCCGGCGCTAGTTAGCAAACGGTTCCCAGAACCATGCCTAACATTAGGTATCGGTTCTGCGGAACCGGTGCGAACCGGCTGAATCCCACCACTGTATATATATATATAAAATATATATAATATGGAACCCCCTCCCCCCATAAAAATTCTGCGTTTGCCTCTGCCCAGATCTACATCTTTTTTGCTGTGGCTATTACATGTAGGGGCCATACTACTGTAGGCATTATGTGTATAAAGGGCACTATTGTGTGTGGTAGTGTGAATAAGGGACACTACTGTGTGGTATAATATGAATCGGGCACTATGTGCAGTATAATGTGAATAATATTGTACTACTGTGTGGCATAATTTAAATTGTGAATGCTATTGTATCTTCCTTTTAAGTCCACACCCTTCAGCAAGTACTGACCGTTTATAATGTATGTGAGGTAGGGCGCAAATTTATACTTTGCAGGTGGGCGCCAAATACCATAGCACCGGCCCTGGGTGGATGACAATGTCCTTGTAGTTGCCTAAATTGTGTAGGGCCTTGGATTCTGCTTCTGGTAGATTGTATTTATCCTGATGTGTAACAGGCGTGGACTTTCTAATAGCACCGTCCATATAATTGGTAAAGCTCCTAATGCTACGATTTGTAGAGGTAGGTTCAAAAGTGGATTGTTTGTAAATCGATGACTGTGTTGTTGGTAATAGATCCGTCCCAAAAAATTATTTTAATCTGAGGTGACGGCTAAATTTAAACAAATCCACTCTGTTCCGAAATTCATCTGGTAGGTGAGTCAGTACATATGAAAGTCCTTTGTTCAGCAATCGATATTCAGCCTTTATTAGTGTTCTTGAGGAAAGGTTGAAAACTATGTCCTCTTGTTGGTGGCTTTGCCTGATTTCCCGCGCTCCCTGGCTACCATGGCAGGTGTGGGTTCTTTTGGGCCCTCCATTCTGGCTGTTGTGATCACTCCTAAAGAGTTTTTGTCATCAGCTGTCCTTGAGACCCCCCTGCACATTCTGACTCACTTGAAGAAGCTGCTCCGCTAGGGCTATCAGTTTCTAGTGGGAATTTTTTTTAAATTGACGTCTACATTTTGGAATGCAACCCCTTTTGGGTCCTCTGTTATAGGCCCAACTATATACCTTTAGTTCTTCATAGTCACATGTGACTGTATTTAATTTAGATTTTTTGAAAGCAATTAATTCAGAATGATATTTGTCTACCTGTACTGATAGTTGGGTGAACCAATTCTGCGATGTATAGGATTTAATTTTGTGAAATATAATCGGTTTTAAATGCAGTTTTGACCAGGTTCAACGCTCGCTTCTGGACTTCTCAATTGCCAGAAGTATGAGGTCAAATGAACATTTGTTCAACACTGCTGCCCAACGTTTGCAAAAGTCCGGATTGTATCTCCCAATGGTGGGGATATTCTCTACTCGAAAACCACAGAGTATTTTCTTGTTTCTATAATAATTGGAGTGAAACTCTGTGGAAGTAATAATCCACCTCCCTCTTCCTTAGTTTCAGTAATTGTGACACCAATTTTTTCTGCACTCTCGTCTCCTGCTGTGTCTATAAGATGATCCGAGGACAAGATGCTTTCCGCTTCAGTATCAGTGAGGCTAAGCACCTCTCCAAGAGTTAATATAAAATGACTGAATCCTCCCACATCTTCTGGCACAGACATGCCAGTATAATGAAGAAATCCACCAAGTGAACAGAAATGGTCCAATGCGTAATAAACAATCCTGGTGCCTTGACTTGTATATCACAGAGTATGATGCTGAGACAATACTAATATAACAGACCCAGTTGTCCAGCACTCAAATTAATGAAAACCAACATGTCCGAATGCCCTTCCATCCTGGCATGGATATATACATTAGTATATATAACCGGACGGCACTCCAGAGCAGACAGCGATAATAAAGACATGTAGTCACTGCGTAAGTGTCAACGTTTCAGGGATCAAATCACAGCTATTAAAAATCTTATAAAGAAAGCGAGGAGAATGTGGCCAATCATTGTGAACAACAAAGATCTTTCAGGCCTCTGTTATACTTTAATTTTGCCATCATTCAGACGAGGCACCAACATTAAGGACATAGTGGTGCATAATGACATTTCCGGCCACAAAGCTGGGAGACTGCAAAACTTCATGATGTGCAATCCGGGTAACTATTGTTGTACAGGCTGTACAATTTGCAACTTTCTGGAGGTGGGGGATACTTTTCTCCACCCTCGCTCAGGAAAAATATACAACATCAAATACCTAGTGACTTGTTCAACCAAATTCATTGTTTATTATATTTGGTGCCCCTGCAGATTACTATACGTCAGTAAATCCACTCGACAATTGAAAGAAAGGATGGCACTACATCGCTCTAGTATTAGTCAGAGATGCCTTCCTGTTGAAGATTTAGTTTGTGAGGTCCCATTACTACTTCCCATTATAGGATTAAATTAGGCACCCCATCTCTCAATGTTATGTATATTTACAGTTATTGCCATATTGCTCATAGCCATATTGTGAATTGATTTGCAGTACACCATATACAGTAAGCCATTAACATCTATATTATGCATATTGGTAATCTCAGTATACATTACCTCTTTGCGGTCTATTCAATTGATGTAGGCTCCTTTCCGACGGAAAGGATCTGAAAGTTCAGTATTCAATTTGAGTTGAAATCCGACAGTTTTTGTCAGTTTTTGACAATGTCAATCCAACTTTTATTAAAGTCGATTGACATTTCGCAAATGGACCAAAAACCTGTCGGACTTGGCTGCAAAACCGACAAAACACGTGGATCCGTGGCTATTCCACCGATCCACGTGTTTTCTGATAAGTGAAAAACGGCAACCCCATTGAATAGGTCGAATCATGACTCGACCTAAAAAAGTCGGAAACTGACGTCTTTCCAACTAGACAGCAGTTCCAACTTCAATTGAATAGACCCCTATATCTGAGATATATTTGTGAACATCTTAGGCATCATGCTGCTATTTGCATACACCCGGAGATGGAGGATCACTATATTTGACATATTTTACTGTCTACTTGTTAAAAAGAGTGTGTATTGCATACCGACGCTGGCAGAATGCCGGCGGGGGGAGGGGGGGGCGAGCGCTCGGGGGCTAGCTGTTCTATTCCCACTCTATGGGTGTCGTGGACTCGGGCTCAGGCTCGGTGGTGACCTGTTCTATTCCCACTCTATGGGTGTCGTGGACACCCACGAGTAGGAATAGTCCCTGTTGGTCAGCATGCCAACCGTCGGGATTATGAGGGTGCGGAATGTAGGGGGAGGTAATGTGACCGACGGTCTCCTGACTGCCAGTCACATAACTACATCCGTTAAAATCATGGGTCAGTTAAGATCTATATTCTGCCCTTTCTTCCATATAGAACTGTGTTGGTCTGCATACTAAAGATTGTATAAGCAATCGTACACTTCCGACATATCCCAAAAATTTGTGACACTAGTGAGACACTGTACTGATGTTTGTTTACAAGATGCAGGCTGCAAATGTTATGAGTGCTACATCCCACCTCTTTGTTTTCAGTTGTTTACTCAGCCACACCCCCTGGATGAGCCTGAGCAGCCGGCCCGAATGTGCTGATGAAGTAATCAGACCTCCGAATGGGATGTTGGCGGGACTTCACATGTGCACTGGGTGGTATGTATGGCTATAAATTTTGTTTTGTTTGTCATTCATTCAGGTCTTAATAAAAGGGATTCGATCACTGAAAAGTTGACACTTACGCAGTGACTACTTGTCTTTATTTATCGCCGTCTGCTCTGGAGTGCCGTACAGTTACATACACTATACATATGGGATGTAATCATGTTACTGATGGTCGGAATCCCACCAGTCAGTATACGACCCCGGAATCCCGACATGTCCACGACACCCATAGATTGGGAATAGAACCTGTGGCGAGCACAGCGAGCCACCGAGCCCGCAAGCAATCTGGCTTCCAGGAACCCGGCATCGCGATGCAGACCTCCGGTAACCCGATCCCAGCCCATATATATATATATATATATATATATCTTACATAGGTCCCTCCAGTATGGAGCATAATGGACCCCATTGAAAGGAATAGGTGGCACTAAACGTTTTTGAGTAAATCAGTATTAAATCTGCGCAGACAAAAAATATATACTTTGGGATTCGGGGTAGTGACTGAGATAGTGGGGACACAAAAGGAGATTTATGGTAAGAACTTACCTTTGTTAAATCTCTTTCTGCAAGGTACACTGGGTTCCACAGGGAATAACATCGGGGAGTGTAGAGTAGGATCTTGATCCGAGGCACCAACAGGCTAAAAGCTTTGACTGTTCCCAAGATGCTCAGCGCCGCCTCCTCTATAACCCCGCCTCCATGCACAGGAGCACAGTTTTGTTAACCAGTTCAATACAGTGGCAGGTAAAAGAGGCGACAACCATTAGTAGCCACATACACCACATTCTCACGAGAGGAGAAGGTATCAGCGGCTAATGCCATACAAACCCAAAGAAGCTAAGTTCGTCAGGATGGGCGCCCTGTGGAACCCAGTGTACCTCGCAGAAAGAGATTTAACAAAGGTAAGTTCTTACCATAAATCTCCTTTTCTGCAGCAGGGTACACTGGGGTTTAAGAATGCCAAATTGCTTTCTCACAAATATTTAAAATGCCCACTCTAATATATATTGTAAACGCCTGCACCTCTTATTACCATATCCCATGAATGTGCGCTATATATCGCAAAACACTGCATCCCATAAGAGAAAACAATACACCCACACATTATCTGAGTTCCAAAGCTCATTGATGTATATATTTGTTATTAAAAAGGATAAGGATTCAATATATATTACAAAGTACAGTATACCTATAGTTACATGGTTACACTCACACAGTAAGCAGTTAGAACATACAATTACATACAGTTATATGCCATTACATACAGTTTCAGTTACATGCCAGCGATACAATTACCATTCCCTCCAATGCAGCTTATGTCTCCATCTCTCTGTAAATAAATACAGGAACTGAACTGCCAGCAACTCCTCCATCATCCTCTGAGACCAAAAAGCAAGTAGCTGACCTCCTGTGTGGTCAGCTTATGTCTCATCTAGTTTCTGGGGGAGGGGACTCATGATGAGTCACCAGTTTCTTTGTATATGGTAATCAGATTCAGCCTTGAAGACATCCAAAGGGCTGTCCTGAGTTTCCTGTTTGGAATATCTATTGTTCTAATAAAAGTGATCCCAGCTTCCATACATCTAATCATAACTATCCGCTGCAATGTCCCACAACTTCACAACAAGTATCAAATGAATCTACACATCAATCTGGTTGCTTCAATAGTAAACATGACCGGTCTATTTTGCTTCGTTCAAATAATACACATTCATGACATTAATTCATTAGATCATTTTAAATCATCATGATGTCTGGAGCTTGATATTATTATAATTATGTACTGTATGAAATAAGTGTCGAATCCATCTCTGTGGCATGTCCGTTTAAATGCGTGTGTTACCATATATTGCTGTGCTCGCTGCGCATATTTGCAAGTATAGCGACTTACATGTGTGTAATTTGTATGTTCTCTTTATGTAATATTTTTTGACTTCGACAGGCCACCCTTTGGCAGTAAACAATAACTGCCATCAATTATTAACATAAGAAAAAATATTTCATACAATAATCGGTGACCTAGACACAAGTATGTATGCATTTCGCAAATCAGACACTTGACTATATTTGGGGAAGACAGGGAGGCGGACGAGACATCCTCTATATGTACTCGGCGGTCACGGGACCACAGGTTGGGTGTGGGACAACATTCAACCTATAGAGTATGCTGGGACAGTGCTTTGGCCTATAATGTCTGATTTGCGACGAACATTTCACACATACATGTACCTACGTCTTTGTACACTGATGTTTGGATTCGATTGAGGTTCTGCTGGGTAGGTGAAGAAGACACAAACAAATCGTGACCGTGACATAAAATTTTCATGATCTACATATTCCTATCATTTTCTGAACATTGTTTCCATTTCTGGAACGTATGCTAGGTCTGTTTAATCATTGAACAAGGGTTATAAGTAGTGTCCTTCCTAAATAACGTAAACCTTCGGAGTTCGGGGAGAGCCACTCATAAACCTTTCTTCCACATATATTAATGAGCTCTTTATCTGCAATGTGTGATTAGCCATTGTCTGACTGTTCCTGATTACCTCTGAACTCCATAACTACTAGAACTTTGATTTTTCTCTGTTTTTAACAAACTGATCGGCTAATCCTGGGATCCTATAAGGAAATCACTCCTTCCCACAGAACCAGTTCCAGTCCCACACTGGACTCCTCATAAAAAAAAACCTCGCAAAAATAGAATATCCTGAAAGAAAATGTTTGTCAGCGGGAAAGCGAGAAAAGAGAAATAGAACAAAACAACTCTTGTTCATAACAAATCAATTACAATGACTGGTCTTTCTGCAGTCCTTTAGTACGCTCAGGTAGTGTTCAACAGTGCCGCCTCTCAGTCTTCACGGAACAGAGTCTCTGGTGATACGAGGTTCTCTTTGCCTTGCTCTTTGGACACACAGTTCACTTGTAACACACAGTTCACTTTGCTCTCCACCTTGCTCTTTGAACACACAGTTCACTTGGAACACACAGTTCACTTCAAACACACAGTTCACAAACTCGATGAATGTGAGCAATAAACTACTTTGTCACGAGTTCTCTCCGGGTCAGCGACCTTCTTGCAGTGGGACCAGTGGACCCAAGTCTTTATTTCGGCGACCTTTAGTGCTGTCAACAAATCTTGGTATGGTCCTTCCCACCTGTCTATTAGGCAACCTGAGCAATCACACAGTCTCTTGGTTCACAATCAAGACAATTAGCATTTGGCATACCAGCAATCAACAGTTTCAAGTTCTTTTGTCAAGTTCTCAAATGCTGGCTCATCTCAACAAGGTACTGTACTGTCACCTCATTGGTATATATCTGATCATTTTGCGGATCAATCATGACATGAGGTTGTCTTCCAAAAACAACCCAAAAAAAAACACAAATACCAAAACCAAAACAAATTTCGAAGAGGGTGATTCGTCGAGTGAAGATCTGGGAGTGGTTCCGAAGCTACATAATACTAGTGGCAGTATCTATGATCACAATAGTACAATTTCAAGCTTTGCTCCTACTTCTAGGGGTACCATTATCTACACACAAATTTCTGCGAAATTTTTCTTTGCGGTAAACACAGCAGCATCCGTGGCGGCAGGAAATGCCTCTACCCAGTTTGAGAAAACATCAGTGCACACCAATACATAATAATAATTCCTAAAGGGTGTTAACTGTACAAAGTCGATTTGTATTTCCTGAAAAGATCGGTCTGCAGGAGGGATATGGGATGGCTCTGTTGGTATTGCTTTACCAATATTCTTCCTCAAGCAAGTAAGACAGGTCATTGCTCTCTTTACCTGCATGAGAATAGAATCCTGGCTCACACCAGTAGGCTCTCATCAGCCTGCACCTACCCTCTTTGCCTAGATGAGTCAGACCGTGTGCCACCTCAGCTAGACTTGGAAGGTATGCTCTGGGGGCTACTGGCTTACCGTGTCCACCTGCCCACAGTCCTGAGGACTCCTGGCCATACCCCTTTGTCCTCCAGACTGCCTCTTCCTGCAGGGAACACAAATTTTTGTATCTTAATTTAACTATCGTGTGTTTGCAATGTAGAGTACCATGAGCATAACTCAAAAAGAAAAAAAGAAAAAAAGAGACCTCTCTAGAGGAGAGAAAGAAGAAAATGAAAAAGAAAATGTCAGGTTTGCCATTCACCAACAGGCATATCAGTGTCTATACAAAATTTCCCTTCACCAGTATTCCCATTCTCCACCCCTTGTGCATGACAAGGCACACTGCAGTAATACTGGTGTCATCGTGCTGTTGAGATATACTGGGTTTGGGCAGAACTCTGAAGGACCTAGGCATGTGGAGTTTGTACTGTACTTGGGTCCATGTATTGTACCACCCTGTGTGAACTCAAAAGATGAAGAGGAAAACTGTAGAGAAACAGAATAGAGGTTGGTGACAGATGAGTTTGTAGAGGTGAAGAAGATTTTATAAAAATTTTGACAACTGGATTGGGCACTACAGGGAAGTGATTCTCTACTTGGTCTACTCCTTAAAAAAAAATTCTGTGTGTCTTATCTCTACTGGGACTATACCAGCCATCAATCCAGTGTCCTGTCCATCCTAAATCCATAGGGAACCCGGTATCTGTGAGTAAATTTCCTCTACCATGTGATGTACATGCATCTAGAACAGTGAAATGTAACATTAGTAAGTTGCATTTATTCTGTTCTTCCCATTAGCCGAATCTGTGTTTTCTATATGGCTTATGATTCCTTACTGTATGTCCCTTGGTCCCGTCTATGTGTTTAATAATGTGGCTTGTGTTTTCTGTCTAGGGGATCTATATTGACTATGTGTCCTACTACTCCTACAATCTCTGGCAAAATGCCCTTCCTTCCTACAAGTGTAACATATTATTGACCATTAGGGATCTGGGGTTTGGACTGATGGGTCTTTCCTGTATGTGCCAGTATACTTACCGTCCTCAACCTCTCCACCTGTTGTTCTCTGCGCCTAACACTATTCTTGTGATGTTCAATAGCACACTATCTAAGATTAGCTACTGTGACCCCTTTCCAATTTTGCAAAGAAGTCTGCACCTTGACACTCAGTGCCTTATTGAGCCCGTCCATTTGCACAGAGGCAGCCATCTCCCATTTGCCGAATTAGTGTTTACCAGTGGTCTTATCCAGATGGAGAGTTTTCTATTTCTGCAAAAGACTAAAAACAAAACAAAAAGTTTAACAAGCTTCTAGGTCATGCAAAGTATTTCATTCAATCCTTCTCATCCCGTATTAAGGGACTGTACGTGGTCCAACAAACATTTCCAAGCTCATCTTTACTAGGGGCATTACTAGGAGTGAATACTTCTTATATGGTAACTGAAAGAAATACCCTGGGGTTACCTTGTCTCTGTACGCTTTCCTACTGGCAAATACTAATGTGCGGACAGGTTTTTCTCCATTTCTGATGTTACTTTCTTGATTTAGTTTTTTTAGTTTTATTTATTTATTTATCTCCTATATAATAGCCCAGATCTGTGATCTTGTGATTCATTTGCTAACGCTGGGCGGAGTCACAACAGTGGGCGGAGTTAGTCAAATGAGTCACAGATCTGGCCAAATCTATAGGACACTAGGAGCAGCTGCAGAAGCAGATAGTATGGACATGGCACAGGCAGGGTGCATACCTCCCAGCTTTCACACACACACACACACACACACACACACACACACACACACACACACACAGCGAAAAGGGGGCGTGGCTTCACGGGAGGGCCCCGTTTTCGTCAGTGAGGGGGCATGCCCAGCGCTCTGTGAGCTGCTGGCATGCCCCCAGGGGCTGATTATGAGTCCGGGGGGCACAGGGTACTTGAGACAGGGGAGCCCTATCTCATTGCTGTGCCTGCTGTGAGTTGGGGGCGTGGCCTAATAGCGGCCCGCGAGGCCACGCCCCATTATGCAAATTCCGGGATTTTTTTATTTATTTTTTAAATGGAATTTTGGCCCCTCAGCTAGGGCTAAATCCAGAGGAGGTGGTCGCTCCCCCCTACACACCCGCACAGGCAGAAGAAAGCAGGGAGACTGCTGCCTTCCTGTAACACCACAGACCTGCCAATACGCAGCAGCGTGTGCTGACTGTAGCACAATGCTGCCGCTGTTGCTGGCAGGACGGGGGAGCTTCTGAGCTGGGTCAGAGCTACTCGAGCCGGGGGGGCCCCTAAAACTGTGGGGCCAACGGTACGTACCGCCTGCCCCCCCCCCCCCCCTTAATCCGGCTCTGCTGCTGGAACCCCCCCTTAATCCGTACCCCCTGATGCCCCCTCTCCCTCTGTCTCCACTATTCACCGCTGCTCTGCTAAGCAGAACAGCGAGTACAGGAGCTTTCCAACTACTCCCCCCCCCCCCCACCGCAGGACACTGCGACCCGCGGGTGGGACAGCGGGACAGACCCCAAAAAATGGGACTGTCCCGCAAAAATTGGGACATTTGGGAGGTATGGGGGTGTGTGAGGGGGTATGCCATACTTGACCCCCACATCAGCATACTCAGCAGGGTCTCTCTGGCAGGGAGGAGCGTCACATTCTGGCACACTCCACGCTTCTTAGCTGTAGTTTTGTGGGTCACCAGCCGCTGTGCACTTTCCGTACTGCCTCTGTTATCTCAAGCCCCTGCGACCCCACCGCTAGCTGCAGCGCTGCCACCCGCAGTGAGTTGCGCCCAGCTCCTTCACACACTTTAGCCGGCGGGTAGCGCTGCAGAAGTCCGCGCTGCTTGCAGGCTCTGACCCCTTCCTCCCTCCAGCATCAGCGTCTCCTGGGAGCTAACCAGTCACTCCCAGTCTCCCCTTACCATAGTGCCCAGCAGCCGTGAGGTCCGCGCCACGTGCATGCTATGACCCCCTCCTCCCTCCAGCCGCAGCATCTCCTGGGGGCTAACCAGTCACTCCCAGTCTCACCTTACCACAGTGCCCGGCAGCTGCGCGAGCTCTGCGGTGTGTGACTGAGGAGGGGGGGAGTGATGCGGACGGGCAGAGGAAGCAGGAATACAGCCTAAGAGAGTCAGCCATGCCAAGTCTCCACCAGCAGCAGATGCCAACAGGTTGGAGTGGAACAGCAGCAGCCAGCAGCAGTGACTCCGGTAAGACACATCTGTCTGTCACCACTGTTCTGTCCCTAATACCAATCTCTCCCGTGCCCTGTGTTCTGTCATGTCCCTGTCACCCCTGGCCTTGACCTGCCACCCTTATCCTGGCCCTTTCACCCTTATCCTGGCCCTTTCACCCTTATCCTGGCCCTGTCACCCTTATGCTGGCCCTGCTACCCCTATCCTGGCCCTGTCACCCCTGTGCTTGCCCTGTCAACCCTAAACTGGCCCTGTCACCCCTGTCCTGGTCCTGCGCCCCTACACTGACCCTGTCACCCCTATCCTGTCCCTGTCATTTCTGTCCTGGCCCCGTCGCCCATGTCCTGGCCCCGTCACCCCTGTCCTGGCCCCGTCACCCCTGTTCTGACCCTGTCACCCCTGTTCTGACCCTGTCACCCCTGTCCTGGCCCAGTCAACCCTGTTCTGACCCTGTCACCCATGTCCTGGCCCTGTTACTGCATACCCTCCAACTACCTTTTTGGCAGGTACAGTACCCGCAGCACCTCCAGACCTCTCCCCAATGCACCACACCTCCGCACCTTCCCCTCCACCACATGCGGCACTCCACCCCTCCCCCACATGCTGTGCCTCCAGACCCCCTACACCACCCGCGGCTCCCACTCCTCCGCCCCTTCACCACCCCCAGCAATCTCCAGGCCCCCTCCACCATTCACCCCCCTTATATGTCTCCCCCACACCTGCCCCCCTCCACCCGCAGCATCTGCAGACACCCTCCTCCATCCGCGGTCCCCCCCTCACCCACCCCTCCCCCACCAATGGCACCCCCGCACCTGCCCCACCACCACCTGCAGCACCTCCGGACCTCCTTCCCCATCTGCCGCAACACCCGTACCTGCCCCTCCCCTACCCATGGCGCCTACGGACCCCTACCCCACCAGTGGCACTCCCGCCCCTTCCCATCCCACAGCACCTCAGGAACCCTTCACCCATCTGCAACATCCCCACACCTGCCCCTCCCCCACCCATGGCACCCCTGCCCCTCCCCCACCTGCAGTGCCTCCGGACCCCTCCCCCATCTGCATCCCCCACTCCTCTGCCCCTCCCCCACCCGCAGCACCTCCCAACCCTTCCCCATCCGGGCCCCACCCCCACTTCCGCCCCCCCTCCATCCGCAGCATCTACAGACACCATCCGCAGTACCCCCGCACCCGCTACATTCTGTACATTGTGGCCTGCAGGTGCTGTTCACGCCGTCGCAAGGGGCTGCACCTCCTTCACCATCGCACACCCTTTCATTGTGCAATATTTAACCACTAACAAAGGAATGCAGGTGATACTCCATATAACACAAATATTGAACCCCAGAAAGGCATGCAAGGGTTAAGGGGGCGTAGCCCCTTGCGACGGTGTGAAGAGCGCCCGTAGGGCGCGATGAAGCACCTAGTTTACTATATATGTACACGAATGATACCATACTTACCTGTTCCACTGGTCTCAGCCACTTCCCCCACAGGCTACTGCTCTTCTTTTACCGGTTGGATACTCCTCTGGGTGCATGAGAAATGGCTGAAAACGATCAGGTCACCTTCTCCTCCTAAATAAAACTTCAACATTCATTAGTACATATATAGGTTACAGTCATATTTTTCATATTTTTATTATTTTCTATAGTTTGTATGCTGGCCGTAACTGCTTCCACATCTACATAAGGCGGTATACTTGCATTCTCTTTTATTTTTCTTCCTACTTATTTATTGTTGCTACAAGTTCAAACAGTTCTTATATTTCCATTCTTGTCTTATATGACTTTGGTTAAACATACCACCTGCAATACCTTAGGTTCAAACTCACCAACCCCTCTTGCTGTCACAGGCAGAGGTGTAACTAGGGTTTTTGGAGCCCAGGGCATGATCAATAATGCCCCCCCCCCCCCCCCCGCGCCGAAGGCGCGCGCGCGCTCCGGAAAAGGGGCGCGGTCACTCAAAAGGGGCGTGTCCTTCAGTGTAGTAGGACCCCTTATACTATCTAGTACTGGTGCCCCTTTCACATTATAGCACACGGTATGAGCCGAAATTCACATTATAGCACACAGTATGAGCCGAAATTCACATTACCCCACATGGCATGAGCCGAAATTCACATTATAGCACACAGTATGAGCCGAAATTCACATTATCCCAGATGGTATGAGCCAAAATTCACATTATAGCACACGGTATGAGCCGAAATTCACATTATAGCACACGGTATGAGCCGAAATTCACATTATAGCACACGGTATGAGCCGAAATTCACATTATAGCACACGGTATGAGCCAAAATTCACATTACTCCACATGGTATGAGCCACAATTCACATTACCCCACATGGTATGAGCCGAAATTCACATTACAGCACACGGTATGAGCCGAAATTCACATTACAGCACACGGAATGAGCCAAAATTCACATTACCCCACATAGTATGAGCCGAAATTCACATTATAGCACACGGTATGAGCCAAAATTCACGTTACAGCACATGATATGAGCCAAATTCCCATTATAGAGTTAGGGGATCCTACCCCCAGAATTAACATGGCCTGTGGGGCACTATGATGAGGGGAGCCCACCCCCTTAATAGACTAATTGCAGAGTTTAGCAGCGGAAGGGCTGCAGCGGTTTCTCACCCCAAGCTGCGGCGCTTCTGCCACCTCCGACACTCCACATCTTCGGCACCACCCGGGATGCAGAGCACCGCACCGGGTATGCATCTTTTTCAGTGTGGTCTGCTGCGCTCCGAAGGGGTTCTTGTTTCATGCTGCAGGATCCCGATGTGCGCCTTCCTCCCCGCTGTTACTGTCACGGTAAGCATTAGTATCGTTTACCGCAGAGGCCATTTTCTGAGGCATATGTGTTAAACCTCAGGAACTGAGATGCCCTTCTCACCATACAGCTGTCTGGCCGAGCCGGGCGGGGGGACAGCCAGCAGCAGCATGCCGGATATCAGCAGCAGAGGGTGCGGGCTGTACATACTTGAGGCAGCTGGATATTCAACAGTGCTGAAAGCCCCCGGAGCTGCAGTACACCGGCAGAGGACACCCATCCCCCGAACCCTGCGTAGCCCAAAGCCGGAGATCAGCAGCATGTTGAACGCGGAAGCAGAAGCTGCTTATTGCCGGTCAACATGCTGCTGATCTCCGGCTTTGGGCTCCGCACGTGCCTTACAGCTCCCACCCTCGGCTGCTGATATCCGGCATGCTGCCCCTGCTGCTGGCTTTCCACCCGCCCGGCCCGCCCACCCAGCTGGATGGTGAGTGAGAAGGGCATCTCAGTGCCCGTGGTTTAATACATATCTCTCTTCGGTAAATGGCCATTAGTACATCCCACACACACTGATTACACACACACAGACTGGCCACCCCCAAATCCTACACACACCCACTCAGACTACACACACACATTCTCATACTTTCCTCTCCCCCACACACACACTGGACTGCAAAAATTTACACACACTGACACTGTTCCACACACACACACAATTAACACACACTCACACTGTCCCACACACACAATTAACACACACGCACACTGTCCCACACACCAGTGGCGTGCGGTGAGGTCAGTGACGTGCGGTGAGGCACTACAGCCATAATGTCTGCCGAATCCTGCCGATGACCCCTACCACCACCGAGCCAATGCCCGCCACTGCCTCTGAGCCGATGCCCGCTGCCACCACCAATGGCTTACAAACTCGCCCACCATCAACTGACCCAGCCCTCCGCCACTAATTTGCAACTCAGTCCAAAGCCGCCAATGCCCGCTGCATGCCTGCTCATCATACTTGTGATATATTGTACATTTTTATAGAAAAAAATAATAATTTGTGTTTGGGACTGGGAAGGGAGTGGGAGGAGGACATGAATGCAATTTTGTTGTCCAGGGCTTCCATTAACTTAATGGAGAAGGGTCTGAATGGGTTAAAATTAAAAAAAAAAACTGCGTGAGGTCCCCCCTCCTAAGTATAACCAGCCTCGGGCTCTTTGAGCCGGTCCTGGTTGTTTAAATACTGGGAAAAAATTGGACAGGGGTTCCCCGTATTTAGACAACCAGCATCGGGCTCTTAGTCCGGTCCTGGTTCCAAAAATACGGGGGACAAAAGATGTAGGGGTCCCCCCGTATTTTTAAAACCAGCACCGGGCTCCACTAGCCAGGGACATAATGCCACAGCCGGGGGACACATTTATGTAGGTCCCTGCGGCCGTGGCATTACCCCCCCCCAACTAGTCACCACTGGCCGGGGTTCCCTGGAGGAGTGGGTACCCCTTAAATCAAGGGGTCACCCCCCCTCCAGGCACCCAAGGGCCAGGGGTGAAGCCCGAGGCTGTCCCCCCCATCCGTGGGCTGTGGATGGGAGGCTGATAGCCATGTAAGTAAAAAAAGAATATTGTTTTTTGTTGTGGAACTACAAGGCCCAGAAAGCCTCCCCCGCAAGTACCAACATGCAGGGAAATAACGGGCCCGCCGGTACCTGTAGTTCTACAACAGAAAAAATACCCAAATAAAAACACAACTCACACACCGTGACAGTAAAAATGTATTAAAACACACTGACACACTCACACATACTTACCTATATCCCACGCCGGTCACGTCCACTTGTCCAGTAGAATCCAATAGGGGTAGCTGTAAAAATGAGAGACACATTACTTACCTACATCCCACGCCGGTCACGTCCACTTGTCCAGTAGAATCCAGTAGGAGAATCTGTAAAAATGAGAGACAGATTACTTACCTACATCCCACGCCGGTCACGTCCACTTGTCCAGTAGAATCCAATAGGGGTACCTGTAAAAATGAGAGACAGATTACTTACCTACATCCCACGCTGGTCACGTCCACTTGTCCAGTAGAATTCAATAGGGGTACCTGTAAAAATGAGAGACAGATTACTTACCTACATCCCACGCTGGTCACGTCCACTTGTCCAGTAGAATTCAATAGGGGTACCTGTAAAAATGAGAGACAGATTACTTACGTACATCCCATGCTGGTCACGTCCACTTGTCCAGTAGAATCCAGTAGGGGAATCTGTAAAAATGAGAGACAGATTACTTACCTACATCCCACGCTGGTCACGTCCACTTGTCCAGTAGAATTCAATAGGGGTACCTGTAAAAATGAGAGACAGATTACTTACCTACATCCCACGCTGGTCACGTCCACTTGTCCAGTAGAATCCAGTAGGGGAATCTGTAAAAATGAGAGACAGATTACTTAACTACATCCCACGCTGGTCACGTCCACTTGTCCAGTAGAATCCAGTAGGGGAATCTGTAAAAATGAGAGACAGATTACTTACCTACATCCCACGCCGGTCACGTCCACTTGTCCAGTAGAATCCAGTAGGGGAATCTGTAAAAATGAGAGAGAGATTACTTACCTACATCCCACGCCGATCACGTCCACTTGTCCAGTAGAATCCAATAGGGGTACCTGTAAAAATGAGAGACAGATTACTTACCTACATCCCACGCCGATCACGTCCACTTGTCCAGTAGAATCCAATAGGGGTACATCTAAAAATGAAAATGATACTTACAAACTTCAATCCACAGGAGGAGAGAGAGAGAGGGGGGGGGGGAGGAGGGGGAGGAGGAGGGGGGGGGGGGGAGAGAGAGAGACTAACCTGCTGCTGCTGCTGGGGAGACCACACACTGCAGGGCCACGACGGGAGGACGGAGCCGGCGGAGGAGGGGGAGAGCCGCACACCGCGCTCCTGTCAGCGGCAGTGGAGGAGGACGGGGCGCACACTACAGACGCCAATAACCGCCGGGACAATTAACACACACACACAATTAACACACACGCACACTGTCCCACACACACACACAATTAACACACACGCACGCACTGTCCCACACACACAAATAACACACGCACACTGTCCCACACACACACAATTAACACACACTCACTGTCCCACACACACACACACACACACAATTAACACAACCACACAATTAACACACATTCACACTGTCCCACACACACAAACAATTAACACACACTGTCCCACACACACAATTAACACACTCACACAATTAACACACACTCACACTGTCCCACACACACAATTAACACACCCACACAATTAACACACATTCACACTGTCCCACACACACACAATTAACACACTGTCCCACACACACACAATTAACACACTCACACTGTCACACACAATTAACACACACTGTCCCGCACCCCCCTCTCCCGACAGAAAAAAAATATAAACATAATTGTAAAGCCCGCTCACCTGTTAAGGCCGCGCCCGCACCTCCGAGGTCGCGGTCGCGCGCACGCGCGATCGCGTACAGTACAATGTGCAGGGAGGAGGGGGGGGATGAGGGGAGGCTCCTGGCTGCCGCTGCCTGTCCAGTGTGACAGGCACAGCAGCCGGGGAGACAGGGAGCGCGCCGCAAGTAGCGCCGGCGGAATCCCTGTCGCATGGGGTGAGCGGGCCGTGCCGGTGGCGCCCCCTCTGTTGGGGCTTCCACGGCGCCCAGGGCACGTGCCCTGCTCGCCCCATGCTAGATACGCCTCTGGTCACAGGTTTAAACAATTTGTATGTCTGACCCTTTGTTTTTGGGATTTTATCAGACATATTCTTATCCTTAAGTTCTGCAATACCTCTGGTTCAATGTTTCCCACTTTAGGGAATGGTACCCTATCTTTGTCAGTCATACATACCCATTCAGACAAAAAGTCTTCCGTGTGTGAACCATATTTTCCACACATAACAAACCTCGCTGACCCCTTGGGCCGCGGCTCTTCAACCTGAACCCTAGTTACCAAACGCCCACTGCTTGTGCAATTGGATCCCATCGCGGACTTTTTCCTTTTTACGCAATCCCCAATGCACACCGCAGATAGACGGTGAAAGTTCTCAGAGCGCTTTCACCCACTCCTTCTCCGCTGAGTACCACGACTCACTCCAATAGTGACCACCGCGAACCCAGTGAGGCCCTATCTAGTTTCTATTTACTGGAAGTGTTTAGGAGTGACTTACCTATTCCAGTAAATATACACCGCTGGAGATTTTCCTGAGAGAGACCAGCGAAAACTCCCTATAACCTTATACACAAATCACACTTGCGTATGCTCTATACAGCGCTAATGGTACCGCGATTTTACGCAAAAGCTCGTAAAGGGGTATCCAGTTGCGCTATATATATCGCACCCACAAATGCGCGGTCCAATCGCACAGCATATAGGTACTTGTTACTTATCTGCCGTACGACCACGGGTCGTTGTACAAACTGGGACCCTCAGTCCGGAGCGTAATACCAAAAAAAACCTTTTCTCTAACGTCCTAGTGGATGCTGGGGACTCCGAAAGGACCATGGGGAATAGCGGCTCCGCAGGAGACTGGGCACAAAAGTAAAAAGCTTTAGGACTACCTGGTGTGCACTGGCCCCTCCCCCTATGACCCTCCTCCAAGCCTCAGTTAGATTTTTGTGCCCGAACGAGACGGGTGCAGGCTAAGGGGCTCTCCTGAGCTGCTTAGTGTAAAAGTTTAAAGTAGGTTTTTTATTTTCAGTGAGACCTGCTGGCAACAGGCTCACTGCACCGAGGGACTAAGGGGAGAAGAAGCGAACTCACCTGCGTGCAGAGTGGATTGGGCTTCTTAGGCTACTGGACATTAGCTCCAGAGGAACGATCACAGGCCCAGCCATGGATGGGTCCCGGAGCCGCGCCGCCGGCCCCCTTACAGAGCCAGAAGAGTGAAGAGGTCCGGAAAATCGGCGGCAGAAGACGTCCTGTCTTCAATAAGGTAGCGCACAGCACCGCAGCTGTGCGCCATTGCTCTCAGCACACTTCACACTCCGGTCACTGAGGGTGCAGGGCGCTGGGGGGGGGGGGCGCCCTGAGACGCAATAAAAAACCTTTTTTTGGCAAAAAATACATCACATATAGCTCCTGGGCTATATGGATGCATTTAAACCCTGCCAATTTTTCCATTAAAAAGCGGGAGAAAGGCCGCCATGAAGGGGGGGGAGCCTATCTCCTCAGCACACTGGCGCCATTTTTTCCTCACAGCTCCGTTGGAGGAAGGCTCCCTGACTCTCCCCTGCAGTCCTGCACTACAGAAACAGGGTAAAACAAGAGAGGGGGGGCACTAAATTGGCATATTAATATATACAGCAGCTATATTAGGGAAAAACACTTATATAAGGTTATCCCTGTATATATATAGCGCTCTGGTGTGTGCTGGCAAACTCTCCCTCTGTCTCCCCAAAGGGCTAGTGGGGTCCTGTCCTCTATCAGAGCATTCCCTGTGTGTGTGTGCTGTGTGTCGGTACGCTGTGTCGACATGTATGAGGAGGAAAATGGTGTGGAGGCGGAGCAATTGCCTGTGTTAGTGATGTCACCCCCTAGGGAGTCGACACCTGACTGGATGGTCTTATGGAAAGAATTACGTGATAGTGTCGGCACTTTACAAAAGACTGTTGACGACATGAGACAGCCGGCAAATCAGTTAATACCTGTACAGGCATCTCAAACACCGTCAGTGGCTATAAAACGCCCGTTACCTCAGGTCGATACAGACACTGACACGGACACTGACTCCAGTGTCGACGGTGAGGAAACAAACGTATTTTCCAGTAGGGCCACACGTTACATGATCACGGCAATGAAGGAGGTTTTGAACATTTCTGATACTACAAGTACCACAAAAAAGGGTATTATGTGGGTGTGAAAAAACTACCCGTAGTTTTTCCTGAATCAGATGAATTAAATGAGGTGTGTGATGAAGCGTGGTTTTCCCCCGATAAAAAACTGCTAATTTCTAAAAAATTATTGGCATTATACCCTTTCCCGCCAGAGGTTAGGGCGCGTTGCGAAACACCCCGTAGAGTGGATAAGGCGCTCACACGCTTATCAAAACAAGTGGCGTTACCGTCTCCTGATACGGCCGCCCTCAAGGAACCAGCTGATAGGAAGCTGGAAAATATCCTAAAAAGTATATACACACATACTGGTATTATACTGCGACCAGCAATCGCCTCAGCCTGGATGTGCAGTGCTGGGGTAGCTTGGTCGGATTCCCTGACTGAAAATATTGATACCCTGGACAGGGACAATATATTATTGACTATAGAGCATTTAAAGGATGCATTTCTATATATGCGTGATGCACAGAGGGATATTTGCACTCTGGCATCAAGAGTAAGTGCGATGTCCATTTCTGCCAGAAGAGGGTTATGGACGCGACAGTGGTCAGGTGATGCGGATTCCAAACGGCATATGGACGTATTGCCGTATAAAGGGGAGGAGTTATTTGGGGTCGGTCTATCGGACCTGGTGGCCACGGCAACGGCTGGGAAATCCACCTTTTTACCCCAAGTCACCTCACAGCAGAAAAAGATACCGTCTTTTCAGGCTCAGTCCTTTCGTCCCCATAAGGGCAAGCGGGCAAAAGGCCACTCATATCTGCCCCGGGGCAGAGGAAGGGGAAAAAGACTGCAGCAGACAGCCTCTTCCCACGAACAGAAGCCCTCCCCCGCTTCTGCCAAGTCCTCAGCATGACGCTGGGGCCTTACAAGCGGACTCAGGCAAGACGGTGGGGGCCCGTCTCAAGAATTTCAGCGCGCAGTGGGCTCACTCGCAAGTGGACCCCTGGATCCTGCAGGTAGTATCTCAGGGGTACAAATTGGAATTCGAGACGTCTCCCCCTCGCCGGTTCCTGAAGTCTGCTTTACCAACGTCTCCCCCCGACAGGGAGGCGGTATTGGAAGCCATTCACAAGCTGTATTCCCAGCAAGTGATAATCAAGGTACCCTTCCTACAACAGGGAAAGGGGTATTATTCCACGCTGTTTGTGGTACCGAAGCCGGACGGCTCGGTGAGACCCATTTTAAATCTGAAATCCTTGAACACTTACATAAAAAGGTTCAAGTTCAAGATGGAGTCACTCAGAGCAGTGATAGCGAACCTGGAAGAAGGGGACTATATGGTGTCTCTGGACATCAAGGATGCTTACCTCCATGTCCCAATTTGCCCTTCTCACCAAGGGTACCTCAGGTTTGTGGTACAGAACTGTCACTATCAGTTTCAGACGCTGCCGTTTGGATTGTCCACGGCACCCCGGGTCTTTACCAAGGTAATGGCCGAAATGATGATTCTTCTTCGAAGAAAAGGCGTCTTAATTATCCCTTACTTGGACGATCTCCTGATAAGGGCAAGGTCCAGAGAACAGTTAGAGGTCGGAGTAGCACTATTCTCAAGTAGTACTACGACAGCACGGATGGATTCTAAATATTCCAAAATCGCAGCTGATTCCAACGACACGTCTGCTGTTCCTAGGAATGATTCTGGACACAGTACAGAAAAAGGTGTTTCTCCCGGAAGAGAAAGCCAGGGAGTTATCCGACCTAGTCAGGAACTTCCTAAGACCAGGCCAAGTGTCAGTACATCAATGCACAAGGGTCCTGGGAAAGATGGTGGCTTCTTATGAAGCGATTCCATTCGGCAGATTCCACGCAAGAACTTTTCAGTGGGATCTGCTGGACAAATGGTCCGGATCGCATCTTCAAATGCATCAGCGGATAACCCTGTCTCCAAGGACAAGGGTGTCTCTCCTGTGGTGGTTACAGAGTGCTCATCTCCTAGAGGGCCGCAGATTCGGCATTCAGGATTGGGTCCTGGTGACCACGGATGCCAGCCTGAGGGGCTGGGGAGCAGTCACACAGGGAAGAAATTTCCAGGGCTTGTGGTCAAGCATGGAAACGTCACTTCACATAAATATCCTGGAACTCAGGGCCATTTACAATGCCCTAAGTCAGGCAAGACCTCTGCTTCAGGGTCAGCCGGTGTTGAGCCAGTCGGACAACATCACGGCAGTCGCCCACGTAAACAGACAGGGCGGCACAAGAAGCAGGAGGGCAATGACGGAAGTGGCAAGGATTCTTCGCTGGGCGGAAAATCATGTGATAGCACTGTCAGCAGTGTTCATTCCGGGAGTGGACAACTGGGAAGCAGACTTCCTCAGCAGACACGATCTTCACCCGGGGGAGTGGGGACTTCACCCAGAAGTCTTCCACATGATTGTGAACCGTTGGGAAAAACCAAAGGTGGACATGATGGCGTCCCGCCTCAACAAAAAACTGGACAGATATTGCGCCAGGTCAAGGGACCCTCAGGCAATAGCTGTGGACGCTCTGGTAACACCGTGGGTGTACCAGTCAGTGTATGTGTTCCCTCCTCAACCTCTCATACCAAAAGTACTGAGAATCATAAGAAGGAGAGGAGTAAAGACTATACTCGTGGCTCCGGATTGGCCAAGAAGGACTTGGTACCCGGAAATTCAAGAGATGCTCACGGAAGACCCGTGGCCTCTACCTCTTAGAAAGGACCTGCTCCAGCAGGGACCATGTCTGTTCCAAGACTTACCGCGGCTGCGTTTGACGGCATGGCGGTTGAACGCCGGATCCTGAAGGAAAAAGGCATTCCGGATGAAGTCATCCCTACCCTGATCAAAGCCAGGAAGGATGTGACCGTACAACATTATCACCGTATTTGGCGAAAATATGTTGCGTGGTGCGAGGCCAGGAAGGCCCCTACAGAGGAATTTCAACTGGGTCGATTCCTGCATTTCCTGCAAACAGGACTGTCTATGGGCCTAAAATTAGGGTCCATTAAGGTTCAAATTTCGGCCCTGTCAATATTCTTCCAAAAAGAACTAGCTTCTGTTCCTGAAGTTCAGACGTTTGTCAAGGGAGTACTGCATATACAGCCTCCTTTTGTGCCTCCAGTGGCACCTTGGGATCTCAATGTAGTTTTGGGGTTCCTAAAATCACATTGGTTTGAACCACTCACCACTGTGGACTTAAAATATCTCACATGGAAAGTGGTAATGCTGTTAGCCCTGGCTTCAGCCAGGCGTGTTTCAGAATTGGCGGCTTTATCCTATAAAAGCCCTTACCTAATTTTTCATACGGACAGGGCAGAATTGAGGACTCGTCCTCAATTTCTCCCTAAGGTGGTTTCAGCATTTCACTTAAACCAGCCTATTGTGGTGCCTGCGGCTACTAGGGACTTGGAGGATTCCAAGTTACTGGACGTAGTCAGGGCCCTGAAAATATATGTTTCCAGGACGGCTGGAGTCAGAAAATCTGACTCGCTGTTTATCCTGTATGCACCCAACAAGTTGGGTGCTCCTGCTTCTAAGCAGACTATTGCTCGTTGGATTTGTAGTACAATTCAGCTTGCACATTCTGTGGCAGGCCTGCCACAGCCAAAATCTGTAAAAGCCCATTCCACAAGGAAAGTGGGCTCATCTTGGGCGGCTGCCCGAGGGGTCTCGGCTTTACAACTTTGCCGAGCAGCTACTTGGTCAGGGGCAAACACGTTTGCTAAATTCTACAAATTTGATACCCTGGCTGAGGAGGACCTGGAGTTCTCTCATTCGGTGCTGCAGAGTCATCCGCACTCTCCCGCCCGTTTGGGAGCTTTGGTATAATCCCCATGGTCCTTTCGGAGTCCCCAGCATCCACTAGGACGTTAGAGAAAATAAGAATTTACTTACCGATAATTCTATTTCTCATAGTCCGTAGTGGATGCTGGGCGCCCATCCCAAGTGCGGATTGTCTGCATTACTTGTACATAGTTATTGTTACAAAAATCGGGTTATTGTTGTTGTGAGCCATCTTTTCAGAGGCTCCTTCTGTTATCATGCTGTTAACTGGGTTCAGATCACAAGTTGTACGGTGTGATTGGTGTGGCTGGTAAGAGTCTTACCCGGGATTCAAAATCCTTCCTTATTGTGTACGCTCGTCCGGGCACAGTATCCTAACTGAGGCTTGGAGGAGGGTCATAGGGGGAGGGGCCAGTGCACACCAGGTAGTCCTAAAGCTTTTTACTTTTGTGCCCAGTCTACTGCGGAGCCGCTATTCCCCATGGTCCTTTCGGAGTCCCCAGCATCCACTACGGACTATGAGAAATAGAATTATCGGTAAGTAAATTCTTATTTTTACTTCAATACGTCGCAATACAATGCACTATCACGCTCCTCTACAAATCACCTCACGATTTGCGTATTTCAATCTATATTAACGTGAGTCAGCCACTTCACGCCACCAAGCCTCCTCCTACTTGATGTACCACGGGACCCGACTTCCGCGGTTCAAATTCACTCTCTCCTACGTTCGCTCACTCAAATACACTTTGGTTTTTCTGTACAGAAAATTTGGATTCATTCAGATAGGCAGCTTTACCCCAGAGTCAATACAGTTTTTAAACTAAATTTAGAGTAACCTGCTTTTGAAATGTGATAGTTATGTGCTATTGTATTAAATGTCTACTATCCCACCTTTGAACTAAACGACACTGTTGTATAATTTGTACTCAGCGCCCGCATTCTTAAGCACTTTGCGCAAACATGCAACCGTGCGTGTCCCTTACGAGGCGTGCGCAGTCCTTTACTTTGTCCGAGACACGTGTACAAAACCCTGCGTCCGCAATAAATCACACAGCTCTATAAATGTGAACAATAATAATTACTATTGCCCACTAGACACAACTTGTTCGGTATAAACTTTTATGCAGAACTGTGTTTGTGTCTTTACGCTTACTTCCTTAAAATACTGTTATTTCAGATTTACCTATAAATTTACCTATATAGCAACAAATGTATCCTATTTCACACAGATCTATAAAGACTCTAGCAATAATCAATAATTTAAATGATATGATTCAGATTGGATAGCTATCTTGCAGAACATACACTGATATAAATATACACATAATTATAATAATATTATATATAATATATATTTATATAATATATATCACTTGACTCTTATAGAACCCCCACACAGTACACACCTACTGAATGAATGCATTTCCTTTAAAGTCTCTCATATGCCTGTTCAAGAGGGTAGTGGGACAGGTTAATTAACATTTCAATGGCTATCCTAAACTAGCAAGCAGAGTTATCTGAATCCTAGAGGTAAAAGGAAAAAAAAACTTTTTTTTATATCTGTGTGTAATTCTTACACTAAGTATTCATCTCTTAACTCTCACTAGGCCCAGCTGAAACTATTTGTAATTGACTATGGCATGGGTTAACTAAATGCATTGGTAACTCATAAATGGTGTTTCATGTGACCAAGGAAAGCTGATTATTCTGAGCAGTGAAAATCAGCCATTTAGAAAAATGACCTTCCCAAAATGGCCGCTGCTCCTCCCCCTTCCACATCCATGAGGGTTACAAAAAATGTTGGACAAGCCATGTGGTTAGTCCAAAATGGAGGACAGACCATGCGGCTTCCTTTGTCACAAAGAAATCACACATCATACAAGCACCAGAAGTTATTTTAGGCCTGAATTAAAAATAAAAACTATATCAAGGCTATGCAGCAACTTTTAAATGTACTTTTAACCCTACTTAACAGATAAACAAGCCAATCTGAATCAAACACAATATGAGTTATTTGAACCTTGTTTTGCAACAATAAAAATACATTTTAGCATCTTAAATATTATGAGAAACGCATTGTCCCTTGAATTTCATATCAGCGGCTTACTGATACCACAACAATACATTAACGTGGATGTTATTTTCATCAGCTTCTCAATGCGTCCATTGGAGCCGGTCAATTACAGCCGCGTTTGTAATGTACAGTGCATCATTAAGAACGTGATATCGCGGACCAGCCCCCATCTGAGAATGCCAAATTGCTTTCTCACAAATATTTAAAATGCCCACTCTAATATATATTGTAAACGCCTGCACCTCTTATTACCATATCCCATGAATGTGCGCTATACATCGCAAAACACTGCATCCCATAAGAGAAAACAATACACCCACACATTATCTGAATTCCAAAGCTCAGTGATGTATATATTTGTTATTAAAAAGGATATGGATTCAATATATATTACAAAGTACAGTATACCTATAGTTACATGGTTACACTCACACAGTAAGCAGTTAGAACATGCAATTACATACAGTTATATGCCATTACATAGTTTCAGTTACATGCCAGCGATACAATTACCATTCCCTCCAATGCAGCTTATGTCTCCCTCTCTCTGTAAATAAATACAGGAACTGAACTGCCAGCAACTTCTCCATCATCCTCTGAGACCAAAAAGTAAGTAGCTGACCTCCTGTGTGGTCAGCTTATGTCTCATCTAGTTTCTGGGGGAGGGGACTCATGATGAGTCACCAGTTCCTTTGTATATGGTAATCAGATTCAGCCTTGAAGACATCCAAAGGGCTGTCCTGAGTTTCCTGTTTGGAATATCTATTGTTCTAATAAAAGTGATCCCAGCTTCCATACATCTAATCATAACTATCCGCTGCAATGTCCCACAACTTCACAACAAGTATCAAATTAATCTACACATCAATCTGGTTGCTTCAATAGTAAACATGACCGGTCTATTTTGCTTCGTTCAAATAATACACATTCATGACATTAATTCATTAGATCATTTTAAATCATCATGATGTCTGGAGCTTGATATTATTATAATTATGTACTGTATGAAATAAGTGTCGAATCCATCTCTGTGGCATGTCCGTTTAAATGCGTGTGTTACCATATATTGCTGTGCTCGCTGCGCATATTTGCAAGTATAGCGACTTATATGTGTGTAATTTGTATGTTCTCTTTATGTAATATTTTTTTGACTTCGACAGGTTCCACAGGGAATAACATTGGGGATGTCCTAAAGCAGTTCCTCATGGGAGGGGATGCACTGTAGCGGGCACAAGAACCCGGCGTCCAAAGGAAGCATCCTGGGAGGCGGACGTATCGAAGGCATAGAACCTTATGAACATGTTCACCGAGGACCACGTAGCCGCCTTGCACAATTGTTCAACAGTCGCACAACGGCGGGCCACCCAAGAAGGACCAACAGACCGAGTAGAATGGGCTTTGATGGTAGCAGGAGCTAGAAGGCCAGCCTGTACATAAGCATGTGCAATCACCATTCTAATCCATCTTGCCTAGGTCTGCTTGTTAGCAGGCCAGCCATGTTTGTGAAAACCAAACAGTACAAAAAGAGAATCAGATTTCCTAACGAGGGCTGTCCTCTTCACATAGATCAGGGGTGGGGAACCTTTTTTCTACCGAGGGCCATTTGGATATTTATAAAATCCTTCGGGGGCCATACAAAAATTCTCAACTTAAAAAATTACCCTGCCCCCCAGCAGGTCTGCCCCATAGAGGTACTGTGTGTGCGCGCTAGAGGCGCACGTGCCAAAAAAATGGGTGTGGCCAGTTAAAATGGGACGTGATACACATATGCCCCCAATAGTGCAGTGCCAGATCCACAATTGCCCCCACAGTGCCAGGTATACAAATGCCCCTCACAGTGCCAGATATACAAATGCCCCCACAGTGCCAAGTATACAAATGCCCCTCACAGTGCCAGGTGTACAAATGCCCCTCACAGTGCCAGGTATACAGATGTCCCCACAGTGCCAGGTATACAGATGCCCCCATAGTGCCAGGTATACAGATGCCCCCACAGTGCCAGGTTTACAGATGCCCCTCACAGTGCCAGGTATACAGATGCCCCTCACAGTGCCAGGTATACAAATGCCCCCACAGTGCCAAGTGTACAAATGCCCCTCACAGTGCCAGGTGTACAAATGCCCCTCACAGTGCCAGGTATACAGATGTCCCCACAGTGCCAGGTACACAGATGCCCCCACAGTGCCAGGTATTCAGATGCCCCCCCACAGTGCCAGGTATACAGATGCCCCCACAGTGCCAGGTATACAGATGCCCCCCACAGTGCCAGGTATACAAATGCCCCCCACAGTGCCAGGTATACAGATGCCTCCCACAGTGCCACGTATACAAATGCCCCCACAGTGCCAGGTATACAAATGCCCCCACAGTGCCAAGTATACAGATGCCCCCCACAGTGCCAGGTATACAAATGCCCCCACAGTGCCAAGTATACAGATGCCTCCCACAGTGCCAGGTATACAAATGCCCCCCACAGTGCCAGGTATACAGATGCCCCCACATTGCCAGGTATACAAATGCCCCCACAGTGCCAGGTATACAGATGACCCACAGTGCCAGGTATACAGATGCCCCCACAGTGCCAGGTATACAGATGCCCCTCACAGTGCCAGGTATACAGATGCCCCCACAGTGCCAGTTATACAGATGCCCCCACAGTGCCAGGTATACAGATGCCCCCCACAGTGCCAGGTATACAAATGCCCTATACAAATGCCCCCACAGTGCCAGGTATACAGATGCCCCCCACAGTGCCAGGTATACAGATGCCCCCACAGTGCCAGGTATACAGATGACCCCACAGTGCCAGGTATACAGATGACCCCACAGTTCCAGGTATACAAATGCCCCTCACAGTGCCAGGTATACAAATGCCCCTCACAGTGCCAGGTATACAGATGCCCCCACAGTGCCAGTTATACAGATGCCCCCACAGTGCCAGGTATACAGATGCCCCCCACAGTGCCAGGTATACAGATGTCCCCCACAGTGCCAGGTATACAAATGCCCCCACAGTGCCAGGTATACAGATGCCCCCCACAGTGCCAGGTATACAAATGCCCCCCACAGTGCCAGGTATACAGATGCCCCCACAGTGCCCCCCCCCCCCCTTCCGTGCTACTTACCGCTCCTTTCGGCGGGACACGGAGGAGAGCGCGGCTATGTTGGGCGGCGGCGTGTAGGACTTGAAACCAGACGCTGGTTCGTGAGCCAATCAGAGCTCGCGGACCGGCAGCCGCGGCTCCTTATTGGCTGCCGGTCCGCGAGCTCTGATTGGCTCACGAACCAGCGGCTGGTTTCAAGTTCTACACGCCGCCGCCGCGCTCTCCTCCCTGTCCTGACACTGACAGCTGAGACACGCTGCCGCCAGACTGAGCGGCGGCGTGTCTCACTGGGAGAAGCGGGTGGGCCGGAGCAAACGGCTTCGCGGGCCTTATACGGCCCGCGGGCCGTAGGTTTCCCACCCCTGACATAGATACTGAGAGCCCATACCACATCCAGACCTCTCTTTGGAAGACAATTCAGGAGAGACAAAGGCCGGAACCACAATCTCCTGGTTAAGGCGAAAGAAGAAACCACCTTAGGTAGATAACCAGGGCGTGGTCTAAGAACCGCCCGGTCACAGTGACAAATCACATAGAGGGACCAACAAGACAAGGCACCCAAATCTGATACCTGTCTAGCAGAGGCAATAGCAAGCAGAAACAAGACCTTAAGAGAAAGCCACTTAAGGTCCGCAGATTTTAGAGGTTCAAACAGAGACTCTTGCAAGGCCTCCAGAACCACCGACAAATCCCCAGGAGCCATAGGTGGGACATAGGGAGGTTGAATCCATAAAACACCCTGAGTAAATGTATGAACATCAGACAGAGTCGCAATTTTTCTCTGAAACCATACAGACAAGGCAGAAATATGAACCTTGAGGGAGGCCAGTCGACAGCCCAGTCCAGGCCCTGTTGTAGGAAGGCCAAAAATTAGGCCATACTAAACTTGTAAACGACATGATTATTAGATGCACACCAAGCAAAGTAAGAATTCCAAACCCTATGGTAAATCCGAGCAGAAGCCGGCCTATGGGCCTTCAACATAGTTTGAATGACCGCCTCAGAAAATCCTTTGGCCCTCTGTACGGAAGCTTTGAGAGCCACGCTGTAAAAGCCAGCCGGGCCAGATCCTGGTAGACACAAGGGCCCTGAACGAGGAGGTCTGGTCGTTGTGGAAGCAGAAGAGGACGCTCCAGCGGGAGACCCTGTAGGTCTGAGAACCAATGCCATCTGGGCCACGCCTGAGCTATCAGAAGTAGGATTCCTCCTTCTTGCTTGAACTTCCTCACTACTCTGGGCAGGAGTGACACCGGAGGGAACACGTATGGCAGACGAAAGTTCCATGGAATTGCCAGTAGGTCCACGAACTCCATTTGAGTATCCCTTGTTCTTGCTCTGAAGAACGGAGCCTTGTGATTGTGTCAAGACGCCATCAGGTCTACATCTGGTAGACCCCACATGCCCACTAGGAGTTGAAATACTTCGGGATGAAGGCTCCACTCTCCGGTGTGTACGTCCTGACTACTGAGGAAATCCGCTTCCCAGTTGAGGACCCCCGGAATGAACACTGCTGAGATGGCTGGCAGATGGCGTTCCGCCCATTGAAGAATCTTTGACACTTCCCAGGTCTGTTCTGTACCAGATGCTGGGCCAGTTTCAGAGCATGGAACACTGCCCGCAATTCCAGAATGTTTATCGGGAGGAGACTCCTCCCTGGTCCACTGACCCGGAAGAGAGTGTTGCTCCAACACCACGCCCCAACCCCTCAGACTGGCATCCGTCGTCAGGAGGACCCAGTTGGAGATCCAGAAGGGACGACCCCTGCACAATTGTTGGTCCTGTAGCCACCAGCTCAATGACAGACGAACCTCCGGAGGCAAGGATATCATGTGAGACCTGATCCGATGAGGCAGGCCGTTCCACTTGGCAAGAATCAGCTTCTGCAGAGGGCGGAAATGAAATTGAGCATACTCTACCATGTCGAAAACCGACACCATGAGGCCTAGTACTAGCATCGTCGAGTGTATTAACACTCACGGGCGAGAGAGGAAGCATCGCATCCTGACCTGAAGGTTCAAGACTTTCACCTGAGACAAGAACCACCACTGGTTGTGTGTGTCCAACAACGCCCCCAGGTGCACCATGCTCTGAGCAGGGACCAGGGATGATTTCTTTCAGTTGATGAGCCACCCGTGGGCTTGCAGAAACTGGACCGTCAGATCCAGATGACGGAGGAGAACGTTTGGGGAATTCACCAGGATCAGCAAGACGTTCAGATACGGTAGGATCCTGATACCCTGACGGCGGAGCAGGGCCGTCATCACCGCCATTTCCTTGGTGAAGATTCGCGGAGCCATAGTCAATCCAAAGGGTAAGGCCCGGAATTGATAATGGAGGTTGCCAATAGCAAACCACAGGTATAGCTGATGCGACACGGCAATAGGTATATGTGGGTAAGCATCCTGTATGTCCAGGGATACCATATAGTCCCCTGGCCCCAAAGCCAGGACAATAGATCGAAGGGTTTCCATACAAAACTTGGAGACCCTCACAAACTTGTTCAAAGACTTGAGATTGAGAATGGACCGAGAGGATCCATTCGGTTTCGGGACTAGGAACAGCGTTGAATAGTACCTCCTGCCTCTCTGAGCCAGAGGCACCGGCACTACCACTTCTGTGTCCAGGAGGGACTGAACCACCGAACGAAGAGTCTTTGCCTTTACCTGATCCGAAGGGATGTCTCTTCAGGCAAAAGTGATGAGGGGGACGTTTCTTGAAGGATATGGCGTATCCGTGAGTGACAACTTCCTGTACCCAGGCGTCTGAAGTTGTCTTCAACTCTGTTTTGGAAGCAGGGTGACGGGCAGCCCAGGCACGTTTAGGTTTGGACTAAAAATGGTAAAGTGACTACTCCCACTTTGGCGCTAATCCAATGCTACACTTTTTGCAGGAACTTCTATTTTCTCAATAAAATGTAATGTACCGGCTTGATGTGAATAAAATATAAATTTAATACTACACAATGATTAAAAGTGAGACAAGAACAGAACCCAACATGGGAAACAGAGTCCTACCAAGATGATAATCGGAGCCGCAGGTGTTATGAATGCAAGGTATTTCCCGGGAACAATACCTTGCATGTGGCTCCATCAGGCGTGTTCCCCAGTGGTCCCTTTCACAGTCAAAGATGTCCAGAAGCACAGGAAAGTACTGGAAAGCAGGCGCCGACGCGTTTCGGGACATCAAAGTCCCTTTTTCAAGCCTTGAAAAAGGGACTTTGATGTCCCGAAATGCGTCGGCGCCTGCTTTCCAGTACTTTCCTGTGCTTCTGGACATCCTTGTGTTATGCACACCAGTGCCTGCAGGAAAGTACTGGTGTCAGAACTGTTATGCACTCCAGTGTCTGCAGGAATGTACTGGTGTTTGAACTGTTATGCGAAACAAATGGACTCACAGACAAACTGGGGAATATGACATAACGTACACAGAAGGTGATAGGGTAACAAAATACACACAAAGTGAACAGAGAAGCCCAGAGGCTAAGGAACTGGGTATCTCCCTTGTATTAGAACTGCACAGATGGAAAAGCAAGATGTTGTGTTTTAATACGTAGAGAACCCGAAATGCTGTTGCTAAGGGCAACAGCAAAACCCTAAAGGGTTACCAACGGGTGTGGCAGTAAACTCCTTGGTCAGAGATGGAATGATAGACACAAGGAGAATCTCCACAATCCTAATTCTCACTTGCAGTGCACAGGTTTTAGCTTACTGCCACTAAACTGACCCCTGACATCTAGCACAGTGAGACAGGATTTAGGCAGGCAAGTCTTAGAATACAGCCGCAAACTTGCTAAGTTCACAGAGTAGAAACAGAACCCCAGCAAGCTAAACGACTGACTCCAGTCTTACTGCTAGGTCTGGATTGGCAGAGTGTAATACCAAATCCCCAGGCCTATTTGCAGTAAGCAACAAACAAATACAAAGCTACACAGTACTGGCTAACTTTCATGAACTGACTAACCAACAAAGATTCAGCAGCATCTGCTTACTCTGAAAAGAGGCCTTATAAAGCAGGTGCTGTCCACGCCCCACTCAGACCTCACAGACTGTGAGCACAAAAACCAGCACCGGATCCCCTGCTGTGCACAGAGCCTATAACCACTGCACAGCAAAAGACCCGAACCGGAGTATCAGCTGCGCTCAGGTTACTCCACTAGCACTTGTCTCCCGGTTGCCATGACGACGTGGCAGCACAGGGCAGGAGACCCTAACAGTACCCCCCCTCTGACGAGGGGTCAAAGAACCCCTACCACCGGGTTTATCGGGGAACTGCGAGAAGAAAGAGCGTATCAGTCTGGGGGCATGAAGATCACAACTGCGCACCCACGACCGCTCCTCCGGGCCATACCCCTTCCAGTGCACCAAAAATGACAGCCGACCCCGAACCACCTTGGAGTCAAGAATCCTTTCAACAACAAACTCCCTCTGGCCACGTATCAGAAGAGGGGAAGGTCTTCCACTGGAAGAAGGATTACTAATCGCCCGTTTTAAAAGGGAACAATGAAATGTTTTATTGATACCCAAAGAACGGGGCAGATCTAACTGAAATGCCACCGGATTGATAACCCTGGTGATCTTATAAGGGCCGATGAACCGGGGGCCTAACTTATGAGATGGCTGTCTCAACTTCAAATTCTTGGTAGACAACCAGACGAAGTCTCCTAATTTGAAGCTGCAGGGTCTTTTCCGCTTATCAAAAACCCTTTTGGTCACTAATGACACAGACACAAGGGCTTTCTTCACTTTCCGCCAAATACCTCTAAGGACCGAAACCACAGAGGAACCACCAGGCGTGGAGTCCAGGGGGTCAAAAGAATTGGCCTTAGGATGATGCCCATACACACAAAGGAAGGGAGAGATCCCTGTAGCAGAGTGAGCCGCGTTGTTATAGGCAAACTCCGCCATGGACAGATGAGCAACCCAGTCAGTCTTACACTTGGAGACATAACACCTGAGGAACTGCTCCAAGGACTGGTTCACCCTTTCAGTCTGCCCATTAGACTGCGGATGGTAGCCTGACGACAAGCTGACAGAAATCTGGAGATCGGAACAAAATGCCCTCCAGAATTTGGCCACAAACTGGGATCCGCGGTCAGAGACCACATCAAGTGGCAACCCGTGGAGACGCACAACATGCAGCATAAATAATTCAGACAGGCGTCTGGCCGATGGCAGCCCAACCAGTGGAACGAAGTGCGCCATCTTCGAAAACCTGTCAACGACAACCCAGATGGCTGTCATCCCCGAGGATTTGGGCAAGTCCACCACAAAATCCATTGAAATGTGGGTCCATGGCTTAGATGGGATAGAGAGTGGATGTAATGGGCCAACAGGAACCCCTCTAGGAGTCTTATTTCGGGCACAGATGTCACATGCCCGAACCCACTGATCCACATCCTTAGCCACCGAGGGCCACCACACCGCCCTAGATAGCAACTCCCGAGTTCTGGCAATACCCGGGTGACCTGCCGACTTCTTGGCATGGAATTCCAGAAACACTCGCTGTCTTAACCTAGGAGGCACAAACAAAAGACCTACCGGAAGGTCTGGAGGAGCCTGCTCCTGTGCTCTAAGGACTAATGATAAGAGGTCCTGGGTAATGCCCACTTTAATACATGATGGGGAAACAATGGGCAACGGCTCCTCGGTGGTCTCCTGGATTGGAGCAAAACTCAGCGAGAGCGCATCAGCCTTGATGTTTTTTGACCCAGGGCGATATGTTATCAAAAAATTAAAGCGAGCAAAAAACAAAGCCCATCGTGCCTGCCTGGCATTGAGACGCTTCGCTGACTCTAAATATGCCAGATTCTTATGGTCAGTGAGCATTGAGACCACAAACTTAGCCCCCTCAAGCCAGTGTCTCCACTCCTCGAGTGCATCCTTAATAGCCAACAATTCCCGGTTACCCACGTCATAATTCATCTCGGCAGGCGAAAATTTACGGGAAAAGTAAGCACAGGGATGAAGGCGATTATCAGACACTCCCATCTGAGAAAGCACTGCCCCAATACCCATCTCAGAGGCATCCACCTCCACCACAAAAGGACGCTCTGGATCTGGGTGTCGCAGCACCTTGGCCGAAACAAATGCCCTTTTGAGACGGGCAAAAGCCGCTTTAGCCTCACAAGACCAGTGAGCAACATCCGCCCCTTTCTTAGTGAGTGCCACCAAGGGCGCCACTATAGACGAAAATCCAGCGATAAATCGTCTATAAAAATTCGCAAAGCCCAGGAAACGCTGAAGCGCCTTCAAACTAGTGGGCTGCACCCAATCCAGGACTGCCTGTACCTTGGAACCCTCCATTTGGAAACCTTCTGGGGAGATAATATATCCTAGAAATGCGATTTGCTGAACTTCAAATTCGCACTTCTCCAGCTTCACCCCAAGCCGGTGGTCTCTGAGTTTCTGGAGGACTAAGCGTACATGCTTCCGATGTTCCTCCAGGGAATGGGAGAAGATTAGGATGTCATCTAAGTATACAACTAAGAATCTATCCAAATATTCCCTGAGCACATCATTCATGAAATCCTGGAAGACTGCCGGGGCATTACAGAGCCCAAAAGGCATCACCAAATATTCATAATGCCCTGAGTGGGTATTAAAGGCAGTCTTCCATTCAT